>NW_027464665.1:685000-975000 GCF_043290135.1 Rhipicephalus microplus
CACCCTAACCTAACCTAAGCCAACCCAACCCAACCTAACCTAACCTAACCTAACCTAAACTAACCTAACCCAACCTAACCTAACCTAACCTAACCTAACCCAACCTAACCTAACCCAACCCAACCCAACCTAACCTAACCTAAGCTAACCTAACCTAACCTAACCAAACCTAACCTAACCTAACTTAACCTAACCTAACGTAACCTAACCTAACCTAACCTATTCTAACGTAACCTAACCTTACCTGACCTAACCTAACCTAACCCAACCTAACCTAACCTAACATAACCTAACGTAACCTAACCTAACCTAACCTAACCAAATTATCCTTACCTAACCTAACCTAACCTAACGTAACCTAACCAAACCTAACGCAACCTAACCTAACCTAACGTAACCTAACCTAACCTAACCCAACCTAACCTAACCTAACCTAACCTAACCCAACTCAACCCAACCTAACCTAACCTAACCTAACCTAACCAAACCTAACCTAACCTAACCTAACCTAACCTAACGACGGTTGCAAGCGCTTTCACATTAGATATCGCAGTTCCCCACTTTTAATGGTGAAAAACACTGCATCTCACTAATTGACATTGTTTAATGCGGTTTTACGACGGTTCATATCTTAACCTAACCTAACATTCGCACTTGTATCTAAAAACGCTCTATTACACTGTTTTGTTCACAATTACGATATTTGCATAACCTCCCAGTTTTTCACCAACTTATTGCAGTACAGAACGCTGTATCTCGCTAAATGACATTGTTCTTTAAGGTTTCACGATGCTTGCATGCGCTTTAACGAGAATATCACAATATAGCAGTTTCGCACTTGAAACGGTAGAACACGCAGTATTTGGCTTGTTCATCCCGTTTTGTGTGCTTTCACAACATTTCACCTATCGCAGTTTAATACTCGCAATAAAACAACACTATCTCGTTAGATGACGTCGTTTTTGGTAGCTACCTAGCTTAACCTAACCTAACCTAACCTAACCTTCGCACTTCTATCGTTAGAAAACGTTTTATTCGCAACTTTACAATGTTTTCTACAAGATTACGACGGTTTCATGCGCTTTCACATTAGATATCGTAGTTCCCGACTTGTAATGTTGAAAAACACTACATCTCACTAAGTGAGATTGTTTAATGCGGTTTTACGACGGTTGATATGTCAACCTAACCTAACATTCGCACTTGTATCTAAAGACGCTCAATTACACTGTTTCGTTCACAATTACGATATTTGCTTGACCTCACAGTTTCTCACCAACTTATTACAGTACAGAACGCTGTATCTCGCTAAAGGACATCGTTCTTTAAGGTTTCATGATACTTGCATGCGCTTTACCGAGAATGTCACAACATAGCAGTTTCGCACTTGTAACGGTACAACACGCAGTATTTGGCTTGTTCATGCCGTTTTGTGCGCTTTCACAACATTTTACCTATCGCAGTTTCGTACTCGCAATAAAACAACACTATCTCGTTAAATGACGTCGTTTTTGCGACGCTACCTAGCTTAAACTAACATAACTCAACCTAACATAACCTTCGCACTTCTATCGTTAGAAAACGTTTTACTCGCTACTTTACAATGCTTTCTATAACATTACGACGGTTTCAAGCGCTTTCACATTAGATATCGCAGTTCTCATCTTGTAAAGGTGAAAAACACTGCATCTCACTAAGTGACATTGTTTAATGCGGTTTTAGCGCGGTTCATATTTTAACCTAACCTAACCTAACCTAACCCAACCTAACCTAACATAACCTAACCTAACCTAACCTAACCTAACCAAACGTAACCTAAGGTAACCTAACCTAACCTAACCTAACCTAACGACGTTTGCAAGCGCTTTCACATTAGATATCGCAGTTCCCGACTTGTAATGGTGAAAAACACTGCATCTCGCTAAGTGACATTGTTTAATGCGGTTTTACGACGGTTCATATCTTAACCTAACCTAACATTCGTACTTGTATTGAAAAACGCTCTATTACACTGTTTCGTTCACAATTACGATATTTGCATAACCTCACAGTTTTTCACCAACTTATTGCAGTACAGAACGCTGTATCTCGCTAAATGACATTGTTCTTTAAGGTTTCACGATGCTTGCATGCGCTTTAACGAGAATATCACAATATAGCAGTTTCGCACTTGTAACGGTAGAACACGCAGTATTTGGCTTGTTCATTCCGTTTTGTGTGCTTTCACATACATCTCACTAAGTGAGATTGTTTAATGCGGTTTTACGACGGTTGATATCTCAACCTAACCTAACATTCGCACTTGTATCTAAATACGCTCAACTACACTGTTTCGTTCACAATTACGATATTTGCTTGACCTCACAGTTTCTCACCAACTTATTACAGTACAGAACGCTGTATCTCGCTAAATGACATCGTTCTTTAAGGTTTCACGATACTTGCATGCGCTTTAACGAGAATATCGCAATAAAGCAGTTTCGCACTTGTAACGGTACAACACGCAGTATCTGGCTTGTTCAAGCCGTTTTGTGTACTTTCACAACATTTCACCTATTGCAGTTTCGTACATGCAATAAAACAACACTATCTCGTTAGATGACGTCCTTTTTGGTGGTCTCACGACGCTACATAGCTTAAACTAACATAACTCAAGCTAACCTTCGCACTTCAATCGTTAGAAAACGTTTTACTCGCAACTTTACAATGTTTTCTACAAGATTACGACGGTTTCATGCGCTTTCACATTAGATATCGCAGTTCCCGACTTGTAATGGTGAAAAACACTGCACTCACTAAGTGACATTGTTTAATGCGGTTTTACGACGGTTCATATCTTAACCTAACCTAACATTCGCACTTGTATTAAAAAACGCTCTATTACACTGTTTCGTTCACAATTAGGATATTTGCATAACCTCACAGTTTTTCACCAACTTATTGCAGTACAGAACGCTGTATCTCGCTAAATGACATCGTTCTTTAAGGTTTCACGATGCTTGCATGCGCTTTAACGAGAATATCACAACATAGCAGTTTCGCACTTGTAACGGTACAACACGCAGTATTTGGCTTGTTCATGCCGTTTTGTGTGCTTTCACAACATTTCACCTATCGCAGTTTCGTACTCGCAATAAAACAACACTATCTCGTTAGATGACGTTGTTTTTGGTAGTTTCACGACGCTACCTAGCTTAAACTAACATAACTCAACCTAACATAACTTTCGCACTTCTATCGTTAGAAAACGTTTTACTCGCTACTTTACATTGCTTTCTACAACATTACGACGGTTTCAAGCGCTTTCACATTAGATATCACAGTTCCCAACTTGTAAAGGTGAAAAACACTGCATCTCACTAAGTGACATTGTTTAATGCGGTTTTACGACGGTTCATACCTTAACCTAACGTAACCTAACCTAACCTAACCTAACCTAACATAACCTAACGTAACCTAACCTAACCTAACCTAACGTAACCTAACCTAACCTAACCCAACCTAACCCAACCCAACCCAACCCAACAACACCCAACCCAACCTAACCTAACCTAACCTTACCTAACCTAACCAAATTATCCTTACCTAACCTAACCAAACCTAACGTAACCTAACCTAACCTAACCTAACCTAACCTAACCTAACCTAACGTAACCTAACCTAACCTAACCTAACCTAACCTAACCCAACCTAACCTAACCTAACCTAACCTAACCCAACTCAACCCAACCTAACCTAATCTAACCTAACCTAACCTAACCTAACCCAACCTAACCCAACCCAACCCAACCCAACCTAACCTAAGCTAACCTAACCTTACCTAACCTAACCAAATTATCCTTACCTATCCTAACCTAACCTAACGTAACCTAACCTAACCTAACGTACCTAACGTAACCTAACGTAACCTAACCTAACCTAACCTAACCCAACCTAACCTAACCTAACCTAACCTAACCCAACTCAACCCAACCTAACCTAATCTAACCTAACCTAACCTAACCTAACCAAACCTAACCTAACCTAACCTAACGACGGTTGCAAGCGCTTTCACATTAGATATCGCAGTTCCCCACTTTTAATGGTGAAAAACACTGCATCTCACTAATTGACATTGTTTAATGCGGTTTTACGACGGTTCATATCTTAACCTAACCTAACATTCGCACTTGTATCTAAAAACGCTCTATTACACTGTTTTGTTCACAATTACGATATTTGCATAACCTCCCAGTTTTTCACCAACTTATTGCAGTACAGAACGCTGTATCTCGCTAAATGACATTGTTCTTTAAGGTTTCACGATGCTTGCATGCGCTTTAACGAGAATATCACAACATAGCAGTTTCGCACTTGTAACGGTACAACACGCAGTATTTGGCTTGTTCATGCCGTTTTGTGCGCTTTCACAACATTTTACCTATCGCAGTTTCGTACTCGCAATAAAACAACACTATCTCGTTAAATGACGTCGTTTTTGCGACGCTACCTAGCTTAAACTAACATAACTCAACCTAACATAACCTTCGCACTTCTATCGTTAGAAAACGTTTTACTGTTACTTTACAATGCTTTCTATAACATTACGACGGTTTCAAGCGCTTTCACATTAGATATCGCAGTTCTCATCTTGTAAAGGTGAAAAACACTGCATCTCACTAAGTGACATTGTTTAATGCGGTTTTAGCGCGGTTCATATCTTAACCTAACCTAACCTAACCTAACCTAACCCAACCTAACCTAACATAACCTAACCTAACCTAACCTAACCAAACCTAACCTAACGTAACCTAACCTAACCTAACCTAACCTAACGACGTTTGCAAGCGCTTTCACATTAGATATCGCAGTTCCCGACTTGTAATGGTGAAAAACACTGCATCTCACTAAGTGACATTGTTTAATGCGGTTTTACGACGGTTCATATCTTAACCTAACCTAACATTCGTACTTGTATTGAAAAACGCTCTATTACACTGTTTCGTTCACAATTACGATATTTGCATAACCTCACAGTTTTTCACCAACTTATTGCAGTACAGAACGCTGTATCTCGCTAAATGACATTGTTCTTTAAGGTTTCACGATGCTTGCATGCGCTTTAACGAGAATATCACAATATAGCAGTTTCGCACTTGTAACGGTAGAACACGCCGTATTTGGCTTGTTCATGCCGTTTTGTGTGCTTTCACAACATTTCACCTATCGCAGTTTCGTACTCGCAATAAAACAACACTATCTTGTTAGATGACGTCGTTTTTGGTGGTTTCACGACGCTACCTAGCTTAAACTAACATAACCTAACATAACTTTCGCACTTCTATCGTTAGAAAACGTTTTCCTCGCTACTTTACCTTGCTTTCTACAACATTACGACGGTTTCAAGCGCTTTCACATTAGATATCGCAGTTCCCAACTTGTAAAGGTGAAAAACACTGCATCTCACTAAGTGACATTGTTTATTGCGGTTTTACGACGGTTCATACCTTAACCTAACGTAACCTAACCTAACCTAACCCAACCTAACCTAACATAACCTAACCTAACCAAACCTAACCTAACGTAACCTAACCTAACCTAACCTAACCTAACGACGTTTGCAAGCGCTTTCACATTAGATATCGCTGTTCCCGACTTGTAATGGTGAAAAACACTGCATCTCACTAAGTGACATTGTTTAATGCGGTTTTACGACGGTTCATATTTTAACCTAACCTAACATTCGTACTTATATTGAAAAACGCTCTATTACACTGTTTCGTTCACAATTACGATATTTGCATAACCTCACAGTTTTTCACCAACTTATTGCAGTACAGAACGCTGTATCTCGCTAAATGACATCGTTCTTTAAGGTTTCACGATACTTGCATGCGCTTTACCGAGAATGTCACAACATAGCAGTTTCGCACTTGTAACGGTACAACACGCAGTATTTGGCTTGTTCATGCCGTTTTGTGTGCTTTCACAACATTTTACCTATCGCAGTTTCGTACTCGCAATAAAACAACACTATCTCGTTAGATGACGTCGTTTTTGGTGGTTTCACGACGCTACGTAGCTTAAACTAACATAACTCAACCTAACATAACCTTCGCACTTCTATCGTTAGAAAACGTTTTACTCGCTACTTTACATTGCTTTCTACAACATTACGACGGTTTCATGCGCTTTCACATTAGATATCGTAGTTCCCGACTTGTAATGTTGAAAAACACTACATCTCACTAAGTGACATTGTTTAATGCGGTTTTACGACGGTTGATATCTCAACCTAACCTAACATTCGCACTTGTATCTAAATACGCTCAATTACACTGTTTCGTTCACAATTACGATATTTGCTTGACCTCACAGTTTCTCACCAACTTATTACAGTACAGAACGCTGTATCTCGCTAAATGACATCGTTCTTTAAGGTTTCACGATACTTGCATGCGCTTTAACGAGAATATCGCAATAAAGCAGTTTCGCACTTGTAACGGTACAACACGCAGTATCTGGCTTGTTCAAGCCGTTTTGTGTACTTTCACAACATTTCACCTATTGCAGTTTCGTACTCGCAATAAAACAACACTATCTCGTTAAATGACGTCGTTTTTGGTGGTCTCACGACGCTACATAGCTTAAACTAACATAACTCAAGCTAACCTTCGCACTTCTATCGTTAGAAAACGTTTTACTCGCAACTTTACAATGTTTTCTACAAGATTACGACGGTTTCATGCGCTTTCACATTAGATATCGCAGTTCCCGACTTGTAATGGTGAAAAACACTGCATCTCACTAAGTGACATTGTTTAATGCGGTTTTACGACGGTTCATATCTTAACCTAACCTAACATTCGCACTTGTATTAAAAAACGCTCTATTACACTGTTTCGTTCACAATTAGGATATTTGCATAACCTCACAGTTTTTCACCAACTTATTGCAGTACATAACGCTGTATCTCGCTAAATGACATCGTTCTTTAAGGTTTCACGATGCTTGCATGCGCTTTAACAAGAATATCACAACATAGCAGTTTCGCACTTGTAACGGTACAACACGCAGTATTTGGCTTGTTCATGCCGTTTTGTGTGCTTTCACAACATTTCACCTATCGCAGTTTCGTACTCGCAATAAAACAACACTATCTCGTTAGATGACGTTGTTTTTGGTAGTTTCACGACGCTACCTAGCTTAAACTAACATAACTCAACCTAACATAACTTTCGCACTTCTATCGTTAGAAAACGTTTTACTCGCTACTTTACATTGCTTTCTACAACATTACGACGGTTTCAAGCGCTTTCACTTTAGATATCACAGTTCCCAACTTGTAAAGGTGAAAAACACTGCATCTCACTAAGTGACATTGTTTAATGCGGTTTTACGACGGTTCATACCTTAACCTAACGTAACCTAACCTAACCTAACCTAACCTTACTACCCTAACCTAACCTAAGCCAACCCAACCCAACCTAACCTAACCTAACCTAACCTAAACTAACCTAACCCAACCTAACCTAACCTAACCTAACCCAACCTAACCTAACCCAACCCAACCCAACCTAACCTAACCTAAGCTAACCTAACCTAACCTAACCTAACCAAACCTAACCTAACCTAACTTAACCTAACCTAACGTAACCTAACCTAACCTAACCTATTCTAACGTAACCTAACCTTACCTGACCTAACCTAACCTAACGCAACCTAACCTAACCTAACATAACCTAACGTAACCTAACCTAACCTAACCTAACCTAACGTAACCTAACCTAACCTAACCCAACCTAACCCAACCCAACCCAACCCAACAACACCCAACCCAACCTAACCTAACCTAACCTAACCTTACCTAACCTAACCAAATTATCCTTACCTAACCTAACCTAACCTAACGTAACCTAACCTAACCTAACGTACCTAACGTAACCTAACGTAACCTAACCTAACCTAACCTAACCCAACCTAACCTAACCTAACCTAACCCAACTCAACCCAACCTAACCTAATCTAACCTAACCTAACCTAACCTAACCTAACCAAACCTAACCTAACCTAACCTAACCTAACCTAACCTAACGACGATTGCAAGCGCTTTCACATTAGATATCGCTGTTCCCCACTTTTAATGGTGAAAAACACTGCATCTCACTAATTGACATTGTTTAATGCGGTTTTACGACGGTTCATATCTTAACCTAACCTAACATTCGCACTTGTATCTAAAAACGCTCTATTACACTGTTTTGTTCACAATTACGATATTTGCATAACCTCCCAGTTTTTCACCAACTTATTGCAGTACAGAACGCTGTATCTCGCTAAATGACATCGTTCTTTAAGGTTTCACGATACTTGCATGCGCTTTAACGAGAATATCGCAATAAAGCAGTTTCGCACTTGTAACGGTACAACACGCAGTATCTGGCTTGTTCAAGCCGTTTTGTGTACTTTCACAACATTTCACCTATTGCAGTTTCGTACTCGCAATAAAACAACACTATCTCGTTAAATGACGTCGTTTTTGGTGGTCTCACGACGCTACATAGCTTAAACTAACATAACTCAAGCTAACCTTCGCACTTCTATCGTTAGAAAACGTTTTACTCGCAACTTTACAATGTTTTCTACAAGATTACGACGGTTTCATGCGCTTTCACATTAGATATCGCAGTTCCCGACTTGTAATGGTGAAAAACACTGCATCTCACTAAGTGACATTGTTTAATGCGGTTTTACGACGGTTCATATCTTAACCTAACCTAACATTCGCACTTGTATTAAAAAACGCTCTATTACACTGTTTCGTTCACAATTAGGATATTTGCATAACCTCACAGTTTTTCACCAACTTATTGCAGTACATAACGCTGTATCTCGCTAAATGACATCGTTCTTTAAGGTTTCACGATGCTTGCATGCGCTTTAACAAGAATATCACAACATAGCAGTTTCGCACTTGTAACGGTACAACACGCAGTATTTGGCTTGTTCATGCCGTTTTGTGTGCTTTCACAACATTTCACCTATCGCAGTTTCGTACTCGCAATAAAACAACACTATCTCGTTAGATGACGTTGTTTTTGGTAGTTTCACGACGCTACCTAGCTTAAACTAACATAACTCAACCTAACATAACTTTCGCACTTCTATCGTTAGAAAACGTTTTACTCGCTACTTTACATTGCTTTCTACAACATTACGACGGTTTCAAGCGCTTTCACTTTAGATATCACAGTTCCCAACTTGTAAAGGTGAAAAACACTGCATCTCACTAAGTGACATTGTTTAATGCGGTTTTACGACGGTTCATACCTTAACCTAACGTAACCTAACCTAACCTAACCTAACCTTACTACCCTAACCTAACCTAAGCCAACCCAACCCAACCTAACCTAACCTAACCTAACCTAAACTAACCTAACCCAACCTAACCTAACCTAACCTAACCCAACCTAACCTAACCCAACCCAACCCAACCTAACCTAACCTAAGCTAACCTAACCTAACCTAACCTAACCAAACCTAACCTAACCTAACTTAACCTAACCTAACGTAACCTAACCTAACCTAACCTATTCTAACGTAACCTAACCTTACCTGACCTAACCTAACCTAACGCAACCTAACCTAACCTAACATAACCTAACGTAACCTAACCTAACCTAACCTAACCTAACGTAACCTAACCTAACCTAACCCAACCTAACCCAACCCAACCCAACCCAACAACACCCAACCCAACCTAACCTAACCTAACCTAACCTTACCTAACCTAACCAAATTATCCTTACCTAACCTAACCTAACCTAACGTAACCTAACCTAACCTAACGTACCTAACGTAACCTAACGTAACCTAACCTAACCTAACCTAACCCAACCTAACCTAACCTAACCTAACCCAACTCAACCCAACCTAACCTAATCTAACCTAACCTAACCTAACCTAACCTAACCAAACCTAACCTAACCTAACCTAACCTAACCTAACCTAACGACGATTGCAAGCGCTTTCACATTAGATATCGCTGTTCCCCACTTTTAATGGTGAAAAACACTGCATCTCACTAATTGACATTGTTTATAGCGGTTTTACGACGGTTCATATCTTAACCTAACCTAACATTCGCACTTGTATCTAAAAACGCTCTATTACACTGTTTTGTTCACAATTACGATATTTGCATAACCTCCCAGTTTTTCACCAACTTATTGCAGTACAGAACGCTGTATCTCGCTAAATGACATTGTTCTTTAAGGTTTCACGATGCTTGCATGCGCTTTAACGAGAATATCACAATATAGCAGTTTCGCACTTGTAACGGTAGAACACGCAGTATTTGGCTTGTTCATTCCGTTTTGTGTGCTTTCACAACATTTCACCTATCGCAGTTTAATACTCGCAATAAAACAACACTATCTCGTTAGATGACGTCGTTTTTGGTAGTTTCACGACGCTACCTAGCTTAACCTAACCTAACCTAACCTAACCTTCGCACTTCTATCGTTAGAAAACGTTTTATTCGCAACTTTACAATGTTTTCTACAAGATTACGACGGTTTCATGCGCTTTCACATTAGATATCGTAGTTCCCGACTTGTAATGTTGAAAAACACTACATCTCACTAAGTGAGATTGTTTAATGCGGTTTTACGACGGTTGATATGTCAACCTAACCTAACATTCGCACTTGTATCTAAAGACGCTCAGTTACACTGTTTCGTTCACAATTACGATATTTGCTTGACCTCACAGTTTCTCACCAACTTATTACAGTACAGAACGCTGTATCTCGCTAAATGACATCGTTCTTTAAGGTTTCACGATACCTGCATGCGCTTTAACGAGAATATCACAATAAAGCAGTTTCGCACTTGTAACGGCACAAGACGCAGTATCTGGCTAGTTCATGCCATTTTGTGTGCTTTCCCAATATTTCACCTATCGCAGTTTCGTACTCGCAATAAAACAACACTATCTCGTTAGATGACATCGTTTTTGGTGGTTTCACGACGCTACCTAGCTAACCGAACCTTCGCACTTCTATCGTTAGAAAACGTTTTATTCGCTACTTTACAATGTTTTCTACAAGATTACGACGGTTTCATGCGCTTTCACATTAGATATCGCAGTTCCCGACTTGTAATGGTGAAAAACACAGCATCTCACTAAGTGACATTGTTTATTGCGTTTTTAGCGCGGTTCATATCTTAACCTAACCTAACCTAACCTAACCTAACCCAACCTAACCTAACAACCTAACCTAACCTAACCTAACCAAACCTAACCTAACGTAACCTAACCTAACCTAACCTAACCTAACCTAAACTAACCTAACCCAACCTAACCTAACCTAACCTAACCTAACCCAACCTACACTAACCCAACCCAACCCAACCTAACCTAACCTAAGCTAACCTAACCTAACCTAACCAAACCTAACCTAACCTAACGTAACCTAACCTAACCTAAGCTATTCTAACGTAACCTAACCTTACCTGACCTAACCTAACCTAACGCAACCTAACCTAACCTAACATAACCTAACGTAACCTAACCTAACCTAACCTAACGTAACCTATCCTAACCTAACCCAACCTAACCCAACCCAACCCAACAACACCCAACCCAACCTAACCTAACCTAACCTAACCTTACCTAACCTAACCAAATTATCCTTACCTAACCTAACCTAACCTAACGTAACCTAACCTAACCTAACGTAACCTAACCTAACCTAACGTAACCTAACCTAACCTAACCTAACCCAACCTAACCTAACCCAACCTAACCCAACTCAACCCAACCTAACCTAATCTAACCTAACCTAACCTAACCTAACCAAACCTAACCTAACCTAACCTAACCTAACCTAACCTAACGACGGTTGCAAGCGCTTTCACATTAGATATCGCAGTTCCCCACTTTTAATGGTGAAAACACTGCATCTCACTAATTGACATTGTTTAATGCGGTTTTACGACGGTTCATATCTTAACCTAACCTAACATTCGCACTTGTATCTAAAAACGCTCTATTACACTGTTTTGTTCACAATTACGATATTTGCATAACCTCCCAGTTTTTCACCAACTTATTGCAGTACAGAACGCTGTATCTCGCTAAATGACATTGTTCTTTAAGGTTTCACGATGCTTGCATGCGCTTTAACGAGAATATCACAATATAGCAGTTTCGCACTTGTAACGGTAGAACACGCAGTATTTGGCTTGTTCATTCCGTTTTGTGTGCTTTCACAACATTTCACCTATCGCAGTTTAATACTCGCAATAAAACAACACTATCTCGTTAGATGACGTCGTTTTTGGTAGTTTCACGACGCTACCTAGCTTAACCTAACCTAACCTAACCTAACCTTCGCACTTCTATCGTTAGAAAACGTTTTATTCGCAACTTTACAATGTTTTCTACAAGATTACGACGGTTTCATGCGCTTTCACATTAGATATCGTAGTTCCCGACTTGTAATGTTGAAAAACACTACATCTCACTAAGTGAGATTGTTTAATGCGGTTTTACGACGGTTGATATGTCAACCTAACCTAACATTCGCACTTGTATCTAAAGACGCTCAATTACACTGTTTCGTTCACAATTACGATATTTGCTTGACCTCACAGTTTCTCACCAACTTATAACAGTACAGAACGCTGTATCTCGCTAAAGGACATCGTTCTTTAAGGTTTCATGATACTTGCATGCGCTTTACTGAGAATGTCACAACATAGCAGTTTCGCACTTGTAACGGTACAACACGCAGTATTTGGCTTGTTCATGCCGTTTTGTGTGCTTTCACAACATTTTACCTATCGCAGTTTCGTACTCGCAATAAAACAACACTATCTCGTTAAATGACGTCGTTTTTGGTGGTTTCACGACGCTACCTAGCTTAAACTAACATAACTCAACCTAACATAACCTTCGCACTTCTATCGTTAGAAAACGTTTTACTCGCAACTTTACAATGCTTTCTATAACATTACGACGGTTTCAAGCGCTTTCACATTAGATATCGCAGTTCTCATCTTGTAAAGGTGAAAAACACTGCATCTCACTAAGTGACATTGTTTAATGCGGTTTTAGCGCGGTTCATATCTTAACCTAACCTAACCTAACCCAACCTAACCTAACCTAACCTAACCTAACCTAACCTAACCTAACCTAACCAAACCTAACCTAACGTAACCTAACCTAACCTAACCTAACCTAACCTAACGACGTTTGCAAGCGCTTTCACATTAGATATCGCAGTTCCCGACTTGTAATGGTGAAAAACACTGCATCTCACTAAGTGACATTGTTTAATGCGGTTTTACGACGGTTCATATCTTAACCTAACCTAACATTCGTACTTGTATTGAAAAACGCTCTATTACACTGTTTCGTTCACAATTACGATATTTGCATAACCTCACAGTTTTTCACCAACTTATTGCAGTACAGAACGCTGTATCTCGCTAAATGACATTGTTCTTTAAGGTTTCACGATGCCTGCATGCGCTTTAACGAGAATATCACAATATAGCAGTTTCGCACTTGTAACGGTAGAACACGCAGTATTTGGCTTGTTCATGCCGTTTTGTGTGCTTTCACAACATTTCACCTATCGCAGTTTAATACTCGCAATAAAACAACACTATCTCGTTAGATGACGTCGTTTTTGGTAGTTTCACGACACTACCTAGCTTAAACTAACCTAACCTAACCTAACCTTCGCACTTCTATCGTTAAAAAAACGTTTTACTCGCCACTTTACAATGTTTTCTACAAGATTACGACGGTTTCATGCGCTTTCACATTAGATATCGTAGTTCCCGACTTGTAATGTTGAAAAACACTACATCTCACTAAGTGACATTGTTTAATGCGGTTTTACGACGGTTGATTTGTCAACCTAACCTAACATTCGCAATTGTATCTAAATACGCTCAATTACACTGTTTCGTTCACAATTACGATATTTGCTTGACCTCACAGTTTCTCACCAACTTATTACAGTACAGAACGCTGTATCTCGCTAAATGACATCGTTCTTTAAGGTTTCACGATACTTGCATGCGCTTTACCGAGAATGTCACAACATAGCAGTTTCGCACTTGTAACGGTACAACACGCAGTATTTGGCTTGTTCATGCCGTTTTGTGTGCTTTCACAACATTTTACCTATCGCAGTTTCGTACTCGCAATAAAAACACTATCTCGTTAGATGACGTCGTTTTTGGTGGTTTCACGACGCTACGTAGCTTAAACAAAACTCAACCTAACATAACCTTCGCACTTCTATCGTTAGAAAACGTTTTACTCGCTACTTTACATTGCTTTCTACAACATTACGACGGTTTCATGCGCTTTCACATTAGATATCGTAGTTCCCGACTTGTAATGTTGAAAAACACTACATCTCACTAAGTGACATTGTTTAATGCGGTTTTACGACGGTTGATATCTCAACCTAACCTAACATTCGCACTTGTATTAAAAAACGCTCTATTACACTGTTTCGTTCACAATTAGGATATTTGCATAACCTCACAGTTTTTCACCAACTTATTGCAGTACAGAACGCTGTACCTCGCTAAATGACATCGTTCTTTAAGGTTTCACGATGCTTGCAGGCGCTTTAACGAGAATATCACAACATAGCAGTTTCGCACTTGTAACGGTACAACACGCAGTATTTGGCTTGTTCATGCCGTTTTGTGTGCTTTCACAACATTTCACCTATCGCAGTTTCGTACTCGCAATAAAACAACACTATCTCGTTAGATGACGTTGTTTTTGGTAGTTTCACGACGCTACCTAGCTTAAACTAACATAACTCAACCTAACATAACTTTCGCACTTCTATCGTTAGAAAACGTTTTACTCGCTACTTTACATTGCTTTCTACAACATTACGACGGTTTCAAGCGCTTTCACATTAGATATCACAGTTCCCAACTTGTAAAGGTGAAAAACACTGCATCTCACTAAGTGACATTGTTTAATGCGGTTTTACGACGGTTCATACCTTAACCTAACGTAACCTAACCTAACCTAACCTAACATAACCTAACGTAACCTAACCTAACCTAACGTAACCTAACCTAACCTAACCCAACCTAACCCAACCCAACCCAACCCAACAACACCCAACCCAACCTAACCTAACCTAACCTAACCTTACCTAACCTAACCAAATTATCCTTACCTAACCTAACCTAACCTAACGTAACCTAACCTAACCTAACCTAACCTAACCTAACCTAACGTAACCTAACCTAACCTAACCTAACCTAACCCAACCTGGACACGGTGGCATCGCCGTGACAATGACGCCTGACGTACCGCTGTTCATGCAGGTCCTTTGCGCGTGCCTACGCTTCATAACCGGAGGCGCCGCGGAATCTTTTCAAACTGGAAGCGACGAGCTTCGCTACGATGCCGGCCTGCCGCCATCCTTCTGTGTGGGCGGTGATCCCTTCCGGCTTCATGAGGGTGTCTGCAATCAGCAGCTTGGTCACATCGACGATCATTTCGGACAGCCACCCGGGAGCACGATGACGTCAACACGCATGCCCACAAGGGTCCGCCTGTATGCTTTAAATCTGGGACCATCGCCTACCTGCTTCAGTGGACACGGTGGCATCGCCGTGACAATGACGCCTGACGTACCGCTGTTCATGCAGGTCCTTTGCGCGTGCCTACGCTTCATAACCGGAGGCGCCGCGGAATCTTTTCAAACTGGAAGCGACGAGCTTCGCTACGATGCCGGCCTGCCGCCATCCTTCTGTGTGGGCGGTGATCCCTTCCGGCTTCATGAGGGTGTCTGCAATCAGCAGCTTGGTCACATCGACGATCATTTCGGACAGCCACCCGGGAGCACGATGACGTCAACACGCATGCCCACAAGGGTCCGCCTGTATGCTTTAAATCTGGGACCATCGCCTACCTGCTTCAGTGGACACGGTGGCATCGCCGTGACAATGACGCCTGACGTACCGCTGTTCATGCAGGTTGGTGACCGGAAGGATAGCTTCCGTAGCGATTCCATAGCTCTTATAGTGCTGCCGTGTCCACAAGTTTTGGCTGACTGTGTATGTGACTGTTTTTCTATTGTGGGTCTGTTGTTGTGTCTTTCTGGCGATGTCGAGCTGAATCCGGGGCCTATAACGGACGCCGTATGCAAAGAAATGCTCCAGAATCAAAAAGAAATTTTGTCTAAACTAACAGCGGTTCAAGAAAAGCAAAATTTGTTTGAAACTAGAATTCTAGACATGCAAAATCGGCTTCTTGTTATTGAGACTAAGGTGCAAAGCTTAGATGAGACTCGCAGCAGGCTCGCAACTCTTGAAACAATTGTGGCTGAATGTCGTGACAAATCATCTAGTCTGCTTGATCAGGTGGACGATTTGGAAAATCGTTCGAGAAGAAACAACCTTATCATAAGGGGAGTAGCAGAAGATGAGAATGAAAAAGAAGAAACTCTACTAAAAAAAGTAAACGAAGAAATCTTTAGCTCTACCCTAAAGGTAAACATAACGTCTATTGGGAGAATTCATAGGATAGGAAAGAAAAATTCTGGCAAAACTCGCCCCGTCATCCTTAGGCTGGCAGACTATAGGGATAAAATGAAAGTCTTGCAGAGGTGCTCAAGACTGAAGGATACGGGTTACAGTATCAGCGAGGACTTCTCGAAAAGAGTACAGGGAATAAGAAAAAAACTTTGGGACTCTGCTATCGAAGAAAGAAAGGCAGGAAAGAAGGTAAAACTTGTTTTTGATAAGCTGAAGGTAAACAATACTCTTTACTGCTGGAATGAAGCGCGTGCCGAAAGAAGCAAGCTTGGAAATGATGATGCAACACGTGATAAGTGACAGGCACAGGGACAGAAAGATAATTTTAAAATAATCAATTTAAATGCCCGAAGTGTATCAAATAAATCACATATGCTTGAAGCCTTGGTTATCGATCACGAACCTGATATTGTTTTAATTACGGAAACATGGTTGCACGAAATTATACCTGATACTGAAATCGCTCCACCCGGTTACTCAATGGTTCGGAGGGATCGTGATGGAAGAGGGGGTGGAGTTGCTTTCTTAGTCAAGAAAGGCGTTAATTATAGTTCCCTGGACGCAGCAGATGGTATTGAGGCCGTATGGATTAAAACAAAACTAAATAATCGCACCGTGTTTATAGGTGGGGTCTACAGACCTCCAAATTCCCCTGTTGAGTACATTTTGCAACTAAGAAGATTCATGGACAGCCACTTTAGAGAAAAAGACAATATCATCTTACTAGGTGATTTCAATCTTCCGGCTATTGATTGGCATTCGCATGTGGCCGTCGACTCACATGATGCTTCTTGTGACTTATTTCTCGACTTAATATTCTCTTTCAATTTACATCAGGTTGTAAATGAGTTCACTAGAGTATGTCCAACACGGTCCTCTGTACTTGATTTAATTTTATTATCCAACGCTTTGACTTCATATGTGAATGATTGCCTTGTTGAAGAGGGTTTATCAGACCACAAGATGATTATACTGCCCATGAGCATGTCGTCGTGCACCTCACAGCAGAAATCGGGCATCACTTATCCGAACTTTCAAGCTGCCGATGATGTTAGTGTTTTGGATTTTCTTGAAAGGTCGTTTTGTAACTTCACTGCTATTTATGAATCAAATGGTAGCTCTAACTGCTTGTGGGAATATTTTCATAATATAACAATGGAATGCATTAGGCGGTTTATTCCTAAAAGTTTTAAAAAGTGTAAAAGAAATAACCCTTGGATCACGAGAGATATAATTCATGTCAAACGGAGGATTAAAAGGAAGAGAAAAGCTTGTTCTCGTGATCCAAGTGCCCAGAACAAGACTGCACTTCATAACATGAGGCTTGATCTAAATCGTCTTGTCAAGGAATCTAAGGAAAGATTTTTTAATGTAACATTGAAAAAATTTTTGTACGAAGCACCTAGCAAATTCTGGAGGTATGTAAACCCGTCCGAGAAACAGAATACACCGGTCGATGAAAAAATTGCCCTTGAACGCGCGGAAAATTTCAATTCTTTTTTTTCTTCTGTTTTCACCGAAGATGATGGTACCCTTCCGTCCCTTTCTGACGCTTCCAATCGCCCTCCGGTATCCGACCCGTTAATCAACGAAGAAGGAGTATTAAACCTTCTTCTACACATTGACATTAAGAAATCCGCTGGTCCAGACGGCATTCCGAACGAGTTTCTATATAGATATGCTCAATGGGTCGCAAAGTATCTTACTATAATCTTTCAAACTTCAATTAATCAAGCCTCTTTTCCTGTAGCCTGGAAAGAAGCTAAAATAATACCAGTTCACAAAAGTGGGAACACTTCAGAAGTGGGTAACTACAGGCCTATCTCTCTTACGAGTACCTGCTCCAAACTGCTTGAGCATATACTGTGTAAGCATCTCTCTAATTATTTAGACACTCACAATTTATTATCACCTGTGCAACACGGCTTTCGAAGGGGATTATCTACAGTAACGCAGCTTGTTGTTACAGTTCACGATTTTGCGCAGGCAATTAATCGACGGGAACAGATTGATCTAATATTCTTAGATTTCGCCAAAGCCTTCGATAAGGTCTCGCATCCCAAACTCTTACTAAAAGTAAATGAAATATTCAGAAACTCAAATATTACTCAGTGGTTCATTTCTTACCTCCATTCTCGTACACAGTACGTAGAAATAAATAAAATTAAATCGAAGTCCAGACCCGTTATATCCGGTGTGCCTCAAGGCAGTGTTCTGGGGCCTCTTTTATTTCTTATTTTTATAAATGACCTGCCCTCAGATTTGTCTGTTCCCGTGAGATTGTTTGCAGATGACTGCGTTATATATAACAAGATCACATCCCTGAGAGACCAGGTAGACCTGAACAACAACTTAAACAAAATTTTACTATGGTGTAATGAATGGCAGATGGTTCTAAACCCCGTAAAATCAGTTTGCATGAGCATAACAAGAAAAAAGGTACCTCTCAAATATAATTACAATATTGGTTCCCACGATCTAAAAAGGGTAACAGAATATAAATATTTAGGGCTAATATTCACTCCAGATTTGAGGTGGAATACTCACGTAGACGTCACCTGTAGAAAGGCAAACAAAACTCTATGGGGTCTGAGGCGAAGGTTACATGACGCAACACCCGAAGTAAAAAGTCTTGCGTACAAAATGCTAGTACGCCCAATAATTGAATATTGTAAAATAGTATGGGACCCTCATACCACCACTAACCTACATAAACTGGAGAAAGTTCAAAGAATGGCTGCCAGGTTTATATTCAATAAATATCAACGCATGCACTCTGCTTCCGATCTTTGCAACCGTGCAAACCTACAAGCCTTAGAACTTAGAACTAAGTATGACCGTTTGAAATTCCTATTCCTCATTATTCGTAGTCAGGTTAAAATCAACTCATTAGATTTCTTTGAAATTTCTCCAGATCCGCGCTCTAGACACAAACACACTTTATATATACAGCCACCAGCCACCCGAAACGACGCATTCAAATACAGCTTCTTTCCGAGGGCAATTAAAGAATGGAATGAACTACCAAACAAAGTCGCGATGTCTTCCTCTATCACGGCGTTTTCTGCAGCTTTAGAATCGCTTATTTTCTCCGAAATAGATGCGTCATAATTCACGATGTCAATGTATATTGCCTCTCGCTTTGTTAATTGTTGTTTTCTATGCGCAGAATGCAAGTGCACATGCCTGTGTTTAACTTTGTCTTTTAGTGTAAATACCTGTGTTCGCTGTATGTCTCTATTTTGTAACGTATTTCATGACCATTTCTTTCATTTGTTTTCCACTCCTGTAAAAACCCCAGCTGGGGTTGACAGTATTAATAAACAAACAAACAAACAAACCTAACCTAACCTAACCTAACCCAACTCAACCCAACCTAACCTAATCTAACCTAACCTAACCTAACCTAACCTAACCAAACCTAACCTAACCTAACCTAACCTAACCTAACCTAACCTAACGACGGTTGCAAGCGCTTTCACATTAGATATCGCAGTTCCCCACTTTTAATGGTGAAAAACACTGCATCTCACTAATTGACATTGTTTATTGCGGTTTTACGACGGTTCATAACTTAACCTAACCTAACATTCGCACTTGTATCTAAAAACGCTCTATTACACTGTTTTGTTCACAATTACGATATTTGCATAACCTCCCAGTTTTTCACCAACTTATTGCAGTACAGAAAGCTGTATCTCGCTAAATGACATTGTTCTATAAGGTTTCACGATGCTTGCATGCGCTTTAACGAGAATATCACAATATAGCAGTTTCGCACTTGTAACGGTAGAACACGCAGTATTTGGCTTGTTCATTCCGTTTTGTGTGCTTTCACATATATCTCACTAAGTGAGATTGTTTAATGCGGTTTTACGACGGTTGATATGTCAACCTAACCTAACATTCGCACTTGTATCTAAAGACGCTCAATTACACTGTTTCGTTCACAATTACGATATTTGCTTGACCTCACAGTTTCTCACCAACTTATTACAGTACAGAACGCTGTATCTCGCTAAAGGACATCGTTCTTTAAGGTTTCATGATACTTGCATGCGCTTTACCGAGAATGTCACAACATAGCAGTTTCGCACTTGTAACGGTACAACACGCAGTATTTGGCTTGTTCATGCCGTTTTGTGTGCTTTCACAACATTTTACCTATCGCAGTTTCGTACTCGCAATAAAACAACACTATCTCGTTAAATGACGTCGTTTTTGGTGGTCTCACGACGCTACATAGCTTAAACTAACATAACTCAAGCTAACCTTCGCACTTCTATCGTTAGAAAACGTTTTACTCGCAACTTTACAATGTTTTCTACAAGATTACGACGGTTTCATGCGCTTTCACATTAGATATCGCAGTTCCCGACTTGTAATGGTGAAAAACACTGCATCTCACTAAGTGACATTGTTTATTGCTGTTTTACGACGGTTCATATCTTAACCTAACCTAACATTCGCACTTGTATTAAAAAACGCTCTATTACACTGTTTCGTTCACAATTAGGATATTTGCATAACCTCACAGTTTTTCACCAATTTATTGCAGTACAGAACGCTGTATCTCGCTAAATGACATCGTTCTTTAAGGTTTGACGATGCTTGCATGCGCTTTAACGAGAATATCACAACATAGCAGTTTCGCACTTGTAACGGTACAACACGCAGTATTTGGCTTGTTCATGCCGTTTTGTGTGCTTTCACAACATTTCACCTATCGCAGTTTCGTACTCGCAATAAAACAACACTATCTCGTTAGATGACGTTGTTTTTGGTAGTTTCACGAAGCTACCTAGCTTAAACTAACATAACTCAACCTAACATACCTTTCGCACTTCTATCGTTAGAAAACGTTTTACTCGCTACTTTACATTGCTTTCTACAACATTACGACGGTTTCAAGCGCTTTCACATTAGATATCACAGTTCCCAACTTGTAAAGGTGAAAAACACTGCATCTCACTAAGTGACATTGTTTAATGCGGTTTTACGACGGTTCATACCTTAACCTAACGTAACCTAACCTAACCTAACCTAACCTTACCACCCTCACCTAACCTAAGCCAACCCAACCCAACCTAACCTAACCTAACCTAACCTAAACTAACCTAACCCAACCTAACCTAACCTAACCTAACCTAACCCAACCTAACCTAACCCAACCCAACCCAACCTAACCTAACCTAAGCTAACCTAACCTAACCTAACCAAACCTAACCTAACCTAACTTAACCTAACCTAACGTAACCTAACCTAACCTAACCTATTCTAACGTAACCTAACCTTACCTGACCTAACCTAACGCAACCTAACCTAACCTAACATAACCTAACGTAACCTAACCTAACCTAACCTAACCAAATTATCCTTACCTAACCTAACCTAACCTAACGTAACCTAACCTAACCTAACGCAACCTAACCTAACCTAACGTAACCTAACCTAACCTAACCCAACCTAACCTAACCTAACCTAACCTAACCCAACTCAACCCAACCTAACCTAACCTAACCTAACCAAACCTAACCTAACCTAACCTAACCTAACCTAACGACGGTTGCAAGCGCTTTCACATTAGATATCGCAGTTCCCCACTTTTAATGGTGAAAAACACTGCATCTCACTAATTGACATTGTTTAATGCGGTTTTACGACGGTTCATATCTTAACCTAACCTAACATTCGCACTTGTATCTAAAAACGCTCTATTACACTGTTTTGTTCACAATTACGATATTTGCATAACCTCCCAGTTTTTCACCAACTTATTGCAGTACAGAACGCTGTATCTCGCTAAATGACATTGTTCTTTAAGGTTTCACGATGCTTGCATGCGCTTTAACGAGAATATCACAATATAGCAGTTTCGCACTTGAAACGGTAGAACACGCAGTATTTGGCTTGTTCATTCCGTTTTGTGTGCTTTCACAACATTTCACCTATCGCAGTTTAATACTCGCAATAAAACAACACTATCTCGTTAGATGACGTCGTTTTTGGTAGTTTCACGACGCTACCTAGCTTAACCTAACCTAACCTAACCTAACCTTCGCACTTCTATCGTTAGAAAACGTTTTATTCGCAACTTTACAATGTTTTCTACAAGATTACGACGGTTTCATGCGCTTTCACATTAGATATCGTAGTTCCCGACTTGTAATGTTGAAAAACACTACATCTCACTAAGTGAGATTGTTTAATGCGGTTTTACGACGGTTGATATGTCAACCTAACCTAATATTCGCACTTGTATCTAAAGACGCTCAATTAAACTGTTTCGTTCACAATTACGATATTTGCTTAACCTCACAGTTTCTCACCAACTTATTACAGTACAGAACGCTGTATCTCGCTAAGGGACATCGTTCTTTAAGGTTTCATGATACTTGCATGCGCTTTACCGAGAATGTCACAACATAGCAGTTTCGCACTTGTAACGGTACAACACGCAGTATTTGGCTTGTTCATGCCGTTTTGTGCGCTTTCACAACATTTTACCTATCGCAGTTTCGTACTCGCAATAAAACAACACTATCTCGTTAAATGACGTCGTTTTTGCGACGCTACCTAGCTTAAACTAACATAACTCAACCTAACATAACCTTCGCACTTCTATCGTTAGAAAACGTTTTACTCGCTACTTTACAATGCTTTCTATAACATTACGACGGTTTCAAGCGCTTTCACATTAGATATCGCAGTTCTCATCTTGTAAAGGTGAAAAACACTGCATCTCACTAAGTGACATTGTTTAATGCGGTTTTAGCGCGGTTCATATCTTAACCTAACCTAACCTAACCTAACCCGACCTAACCTAACATAACCTAACCTAACCTAACCTAACCTAACCTAACCAAACCTAACCTAACGTAACCTAACCTAACCTAACCTAACCTAACCTAACGACGTTTGCAAGCGCTTTCACATTAGATATCGCAGTTCCCGACTTGTAATGGTGAAAAACACTGCATCTCACTAAGTGACATTGTTTAATGCGGTTTTACGACGGTTCATATCTTAACCTAACTTAACATTCGTACTTGTATTGAAAAACGCTCTATTACACTGTTTCGTTCACAATTACGATATTTGCATAACCTCACATTTTTTCACCAACTTATTGCAGTACAGAACGCTGTATCTCGCTAAATGACATTGTTCTTTAAGGTTTCACGATGCTTGCATGCGCTTTAACGAGAATATCACAATATAGCAGTTTCGCACTTGTAACGGTAGAACACGCAGTATTTGGCTTGTTCATGCCGTTTTGTGTGCTTTCACAACATTTCACCTATCGCAGTTTAATACTCGCAATAAAACAACACTATCTCGTTAGATGACGTCGCTTTTGGTAGTTTCACGACGCTACCTAGCTTAAACTAACCTAACCTAACCTAACCTTCGCACTTCTATCGTTACAAAACGTTTTACTCGCCACTTTACAATGTTTTCTACAAGATTACGACGGTTTCATGCGCTTTCACATTAGATATCGTAGTTCCCGACTTGTAATGTTGAAAAACACTACATCTCACTAAGTGACATTGTTTAATGCGGTTTTACGACGGTTGATTTGTCAACCTAACCTAACATTCGCACTTGTATCTAAAGACGCTCAATTAAACTGTTTCGTTCACAATTACGATATTTGCTTGACCTCACAGTTTCTCACCAACTTATTACAGTACACAACGCTGTATCTCGCTAAATGACATCGTTCTTTAAGGTTTCACGATACTTGCATGCGCTTTACCGAGAATGTCACAACATAGCAGTTTCGCACTTGTAACGGTACAACACGCAGTATTTGGCTTGTTCATGCCGTTTTGTGTGCTTTCGCAACATTTTACCTATCGCAGTTTCGTACTCGCAATAAAACAACACTATCTCGTTAGATGACGTCGTTTTTGGTGGTTTCACGACGCTACCTAGCTTAAACTAACATAACCTAACATAACTTTCGCACTTCTATCGTTAGAAAACGTTTTACTCGCTACTTTACCTTGCTTTCTACAACATTACGACGGTTTCAAGCGCTTTCACATTAGATATCGCAGTTCCCAACTTGTAAAGGAGAAAAACACTGCATCTCACTAAGTGACATTGTTTATTGCGGTTTTACGACGGTTCATACCTTACCCTAACGTAACCTAACCTAACCTAACCCAACCTAACCTAACATAACCTAACCTAACCTAACCTAACCAAACCTAACCTAACGTAACCTAACCTAACCTAACCTAACCTAACCTAACGACGTTTGCAAGCGCTTTCACATTAGATATCGCTGTTCCCGACTTGTAATGGTGAAAAACACTGCATCTCATCAAGTGACATTGTTTAATGCGGTTTTACGACGGTTCATATCTTAACCTAACCTAACATTCGTACTTATATTGAAAAACGCTCTATTACACTGTTTCGTTCACAATTACGATATTTGCATAACCTCACAGTTTTTCACCAACTTATTGCAGTACAGAACGCTGTATCTCGCTAAATGACATTGTTCTTTAAGGTTTCACGATGCTTGCATGCGCTTTAACGAGAATATCACAATATAGCAGTTTCGCACTTGTAACGGTAGAACACGCAGTATTTGGCTTGTTCAAGCCGTTTTGTGTACTTTCACAACATTTCACCTATTGCAGTTTCGTACATGCAAGAAAACAACACTATCTCGTTAGATGACGTCCTTTTTGGTGGTCTCACGACGCTACGTAGCTTAAACTAACATAACTCAACCTAACATAACCTTCGCACTTCTATCGTTAGAAAACGTTTTACTCGCTACTTTACATTGCTTTCTACAACATTACGACGGTTTCATGCGCTTTCACATTAGATATCGTAGTTCCCGACTTGTAATGTTGAAAAACACTACATCTCACTAAGTGACATTGTTTAATGCGGTTTTACGACGGTTGATATCTCAACCTAACCTAACATTCGCACTTGTATCTAAATACGCTCAATTACACTGTTTCGTTCACAATTACGATATTTGCTTGACCTCACAGTTTCTCACCAACTTATTACAGTACAGAACGCGGTATCTCGCTAAATGACATCGTTCTTTAAGGTTTCACGATACTTGCATGCGCTTTAACGAGAATATCGCAATAAAGCAGTTTCGCACTTGTAACGGTACAACACGCAGTATCTGGCTTGTTCAAGCCGTTTTGTGTACTTTCACAACATTTCACCTATTGAAGTTTCGTACTCGCAATAAAACAACACTATCTCGTTAAATGACGTCGTTTTTGGTGGTCTCACGACGCTACATAGCTTAAACTAACATAACTCAAGCTAACCTTCGCACTTCTATCGTTAGAAAACGTTTTACTCGCAACTTTACAATGTTTTCTACAAGATTACGACGGTTTCATGCGCTTTCACATTAGATATCGCAGTTCCCGACTTGTAATGGTGAAAAACACTGCATGTCACTAAGTGACATTGTTTACTGCGGTTTTACGACGGTTCATGTCTTAACCTAACCTAACATTCGCACTTGTATTAAAAAACGCTCTATTACACTGTTTCGTTCAAAATTAGGATAGTTGCATAACCTCACAGTTTTTCACCAACTTATTGCAGTACAGAACGCTGTATCTCGCTAAATGACATCGTTCTTTAAGGTTTCACGATGCTTGCATGCGCTTTAACGAGAATATCACAACATAGCAGTTTCGCACTTGTAACGGTACAACACGCAGTATTTGGCTTGTTCATGCCGTTTTGTGTGCTTTCACAACATTTCACCTATCGCAGTTTCGTACTCGCAATAAAACAACACTATCTCGTTAGATGACGTTGTTTTTGGTAGTTTCACGACGCTACCTAGCTTAAACTAACATAACTCAACCTAACATAACTTTCGCACTTCTATCGTTAGAAAACGTTTTACTCGCTACTTTACATTGCTTTCTACAACATTACGACGGTTTCAAGCGCTTTCACATTAGATATCACAGTTCCCAACTTGTAAAGGTGAAAAACACTGCATCTCACTAAGTGACATTGTTTAATGCGGTTTTACGACGGTTCATACCTTAACCTAACGTAACCTAACCTAACCTAACCTAACCTTACCACCCTAACCTAACCTAAGCCAACCCAACCCAACCTAACCTAACCTAACCTAACCTAAACTAACCTAACCCAACCTAACCTAACCTAACCTAACCTAACCCAACCTAACCTAACCCAACCCAACCCAACCTAACCTAACCTTAGCTAACCTAACCTAACCTAACCAAACCTAACCTAACCTAACTTAACCTAACCTTACGTAACCTAACCTAACCTAACCTATTCTAACGTAACCTAACCTTACTTGACCTAACCTAACCTAACGCAACCTAACCTAACCTAACATAACCTAACGTAACCTAACCTAACCTAACCTAACCTAACCCAACCTAACCCAACCCAACCCAACCCAACAACACCCAACCCAACCTAACCTAACCTAACCTAACCTAACCTTACCTAACCTAACCAAATTATCCTTACCTAACCTAACCTAACCTAACGTAACCTAACCTAACCTAACGTACCTAACGTAACCTAACGTAACCTAACCTAACCTAACCTAACCCAACCTAACCTAACCTAACCTAACCTAACCTAACCCAACTCAACCCAACCTAACCTAATCTAACCTAACCTAACCTAACCTAACCAAACCTAACCTAACCTAACCTAACCTAACGAGGTTGCAAGCGCTTTCACATTAGATATCGCAGTTCCCCACTTTTAATGGTGAAAAACACTGCATCTCACTAATTGACATTGTTTAATGCGGTTTTACGACGGTTCATATCATAACCTAACCAAACATTCGCACTTGTATCTAAAAACGCTCTATTACACTGTTTTGTTCACAATTACGATATTTGCATAACCTCCCAGTTTTTCACCAACTTATTGCAGTACAGAACGCTGTATCTCGCTAAATGACATTGTTCTTTAAGGTTTCACGATGCTTGCATGCGCTTTAACGAGAATATCACAATATAGCAGTTTCGCACTTGTAACGGTAGAACACGCAGTATTTGGCTTGTTCATTCCGTTTTGTGTGCTTTCACAACATTTCACCTATCGCAGTTTAATACTCGCAATAAAACAACACTATCTCGTTAGATGACGTCGTTTTTGGTAGTTTCACGACGCTACCTAGCTTAACCTAACCTAACCTAACCTAACCTTCGCACTTCTATCGTTAGAAAACGTTTTATTCGCAACTTTACAATGTTTTCTACAAGATTACGACGGTTTCATGCGCTTTCACATTAGATATCGTAGTTCCCGACTTGTAATGTTGAAAAACACTACATCTCACTAAGTGAGATTGTTTAATGCGGTTTTACGACGGTTGATATGTCAACCTAACCTAACATTCGCACTTGTATCTAAAGACGCTCAATTACACTGTTTCGTTCACAATTACGATATTTGCTTGACCTCACAGTTTCTCACCAACTTATTACAGTACAGAACGCTGTATTTCGCTAAAGGACATCGTTCTTTAAGGTTTCATGATACTTGCATGCGCTTTACCGAGAATGTCACAACATAGCAGTTTCGCACTTGTAACGGTACAACACGCAGTATTTGGCTTGTTCATGCCGTTTTGTGTGCTTTCACAACATTTTACCTATCGCAGTTTTGTACTCGCAATAAAACAACATTATCTCGTTAAATGACGTCGTTTTTGGTGGTTTCACGACGCTACCTAGCTTGAACTAACATAACTCAACCTAACATAACCTTCGCACTTCTATCGTTAGAAAACGTTTTACTCGCTACTTTACAATGCTTTCTATAACATTACGACGGTTTCAAGCGCTTTCACATTAGATATCGCAGTTCTCATCTTGTAAAGGTGAAAAACACTGCATCTCACTAAGTGACATTGTTTAATGCGGTTTTAGCGCGGTTCATATCTTAACCTAACCTAACCTAACCTAACCCAACCTAACCTAACATAACCTAACCTAACCTAACCTAACCTAACCTAACCAAACCTAACCTAACGTAACCTAACCTAACCTAACCTAACCTAACCTAACGACGTTTGCAAGCGCTTTCACATTAGATATCGCAGTTCCCGACTTGTAATGGTGAAAAACACTGCATCTCACTAAGTGACATTGTTTAATGCGGTTTTACGACGGTTCATATCTTAACCTAACCTAACATTCGTACTTATATTGAAAAACGCTCTATTACACTGTTTCGTTCACAATTACGATATTTGCATAACCTCACAGTTTTTCACCAACTTATTGCAGTACAGAACGCTGTATCTCGCTAAATGACATTGTTCTTTAAGGTTTCACGATGCTTGCATGCGCTTTAACGAGAATATCACAATATAGCAGTTTCGCACTTGTAACGGTAGAACACGCAGTATTTGGCTTGTTCAAGCCGTTTTGTGTACTTTCACAGCATTTCACCTATTGCAGTTTCGTACATGCAAGAAAACAACACTATCTCGTTAGATGACGTCCTTTTTAGTGGTCTCACGACGCTACATAGCTTAAACTAACATAACTCAAGCTAACCTTCGCACTTCTATTGTTAGAAAACGTTTTACTCGCAACTTTACAATGTTTTCTACAAGATTACGACGGTTTCATGCGCTTTCACATTAGATATCGTAGTTCCCGACTTGTAATGTTGAAAAACACTACATCTCACTAAGTGACATTGTTTAATGCGGTTTTACGACGGTTGATATCTCAACCTAACCTAACATTCGCACTTGTATCTAAATACGCTCAATTACACTGTTTCGTTCACAATGACGATATTTGCTTGACCTCACAGTTTCTCACCAACTTATTACAGTACAGAACGCTGTATCTCGCTAAATGACATCGTTCTTTAAGGTTTCACGATACTTGCATGCGCTTTACCGAGAATGTCACAACATAGCAGTTTCGCACTTGTAACGGTACAACACGCAGTATTTGGCTTGTTCATGCCGTTTTGTGTGCTTTCACAACATTTTACCTATCGCAGTTTCGTACTCGCAATAAAACAACACTATCTCGTTAGATGACGTCGTTTTTGGTGGTTTCACGACGCTACGTAGCTTAAACTAACATAACTCAACCTAACATAACCTTCGCACTTCTATCGTTAGAAAACGTTTTACTCGCTACTTTACATTGCTTTCTACAACATTACGACGGTTTCATGCGCTTTCACATTAGATATCGTAGTTCCCGACTTGTAATGTTGAAAAACACTACATCTCACTAAGTGACATTGTTTAATGCGGTTTTACGAAGGTTGATATCTCAACCTAACCTAACATTCGCACTTGTATCTAAATACGCTCAATTACACTGTTTCGTTCACAATTACGATATTTGCATAACCTCACAGTTTTTCACCAACTTATTGCAGTACAGAACGCTGTATCTCGCTAAATGACATCGTTCTTTAAGGTTTCACGATGCTTGCAGGCGCTTTAACGAGAATATCACAACATAGCAGTTTCGCACTTGTAACGGTACAACACGCAGTATTTGGCTTGTTCATGCCGTTTTGTGTGCTTTCACAACATTTCACCTATCGCAGTTTCGTACTCGCAATAAAACAACACTATCTCGTTAGATGACGTTGTTTTTGGTAGTTTCACGACGCTACCTAGCTTAAACTAACATAACTCAACCTAACATAACTTTCGCACTTCTATCGTTAGAAAACGTTTTACTCTCTACTTTACATTGCTTTCTACAACATTACGACGGTTTCAAGCGCTTTCACATTAGATATCACAGTTCCCAACTTGTAAAGGTGAAAAACACTGCATCTCACTAAGTGACATTTTTTAATGCGGTTTTACGACGGTTCATACCTTAACCTAACGTAACCTAACCTAACCTGACCTAACATAACCTAACGTAACCTAACCTAACCTAACCTAACGTAACCTAACCTAACCTAACCCAACCTAACCCAACCCAACCCAACCCAACCCAACAACACCCAACCCAACCTAACCTAACCTAACCTTACCTAACCTAACCAAATTATCCTTACCTAACCTAACCTAACCTAACGTAACCTAACCTAACCTAACCTAACCTAACCTAACGTAACCTAACCTAACCTAACCTAACCTAACCTAACCCAACCTAACCTAACCTAACCTAACCCAACTCAACCCAACCTAACCTAATCTAACCTAACCTAACCTAACCTAACCTAACCAAACCTAACCTAACGTAACCTAACCTAACCTAACCTAACCTAACGACGGTTGCAAGCGCTTTCACATTAGATATCGCAGTTCCCCACTTTTAATGGTGAAAAACACTGCATCTCACTAATTGACATTGTTTAATGCGGTTTTACGACGGTTCATATCTTAACCTAACCTAACATTCGCACTTGTATCTAAAAACGCTCTATTACACTGTTTTGTTCACATTTACGATATTTGCATAACCTCCCAGTTTTTCACCAACTTATTGCAGTACAGAACGCTGTATCTCGCTAAATGACATTGTTCTTTAAGGTTTCACGATGCTTGCATGCGCTTTAACGAGAATATCACAATATAGCAGTTTCGCACTTGTAACGGTAGAACACGCAGTATTTAGCTTGTTCATTCCGTTTTGTGTGCTTTCACAACATTTCACCTATCGCAGTTTAATACTCGCAATAAAACAACACTATCTCGTTAGATGACGTCGTTTTTGGTAGTTTCACGACGCTACCTAGCTTAACCTAACCTAACCTAACCTAACCTTCGCACTTCTATCGTTAGAAAACGTTTTATTTGCAACTTTACAATGTTTTCTACAAGATTACGACGGTTTCATGCGCTTTCACATTAGATATCGTAGTTCCCGACTTGTAATGTTGAAAAACACTACATCTCACTAAGTGAGATTGTTTAATGCGGTTTTACGACGGTTGATATGTCAACCTAACCTAATATTCGCACTTGTATCTAAAGACGCTCAATTACACTGTTTCGTTCACAATTACGATATTTGCTTGACCTCACAGTTTCTCACCAACTTATTACAGTACAGAACGCTGTATCTCGCTAAAGGACATCGTTCTTTAAGGTTTCATGATACTTGCATGCGCTTTACCGAGAATGTCACAACATAGCAGTTTCGCACTTGTAACGGTACAACACGCAGTATTTGGCTTGTTCATGCCGTTTTGTGCGCTTTCACAACATTTTACCTATCGCAGTTTCGTACTCGCAATAAAACAACACTATCTCGTTAAATGACGTCGTTTTTGCGACGCTACCTAGCTTAAACTAACATAACTCAACCTAACATAACCTTCGCACTTCTATCGTTAGAAAACGTTTTACTCGCTACTTTACAATGCTTTCTATAACATTACGACGGTTTCAAGCGCTTTCACATTAGATATCGCAGTTCTCATCTTGTAAAGGTGAAAAACACTGCATCTCACTAAGTGACATTGTTTAATGCGGTTTTAGCGCGGTTCATATCTTAACCTAACCTAACCTAACCTAACCCGACCTAACCTAACATAACCTAACCTAACCTAACCTAACCTAACCTAACCTAACCAAACCTAACCTAACGACGTTTGCAAGCGCTTTCACATTAGATATCGCAGTTCCCGACTTGTAATGGTGAAAAACACTGCATCTCACTAAGTGACATTGTTTAATGCGGTTTTACGACGGTTCATATCTTAACCTAACCTAACATTCGTACTTATATTGAAAAACGCTCTATTACACTGTTTCGTTCACAATTACGATATTTCCATAACCTCACAGTTTTTCACCAACTTATTGCAGTACAGAACGCTGTATCTCGCTAAATGACATTGTTCTTCAAGGTTTCACGATGCTTGCATGCGCTTTAACGAGAATATCACAATATAGCAGTTTCGCACTTGTAACGGTAGAACACGCAGTATTTGGCTTGTTCAAGCCGTTTTGTGTACTTTCACAACATTTCACCTATTGCAGTTTCGTACATGCAAGAAAACAACACTATCTCGTTAGATGACGTCCTTTTTGGTGGTCTCACGACGCTACGTAGCTTAAACTAACATAACTCAACCTAACATAACCTTAGCACTTCTATCGTTAGAAAACGTTTTACTCGCTACTTTACATTGCTTTCTACAACATTACGACGGTTTCATGCGCTTTCACATTAGATATCGTAGTTCCCGACTTGTAATGTTGAAAAACACTACATCTCACTAAGTGACATTGTTTAATGCGATTTTACGACGGTTGATATCTCAACCTAACCTAACATTCGCACTTGTATCTAAATACGCTCAATTACACTGTTTCGTTCACAATTACGATATTTGCTTGACCTCACAGTTTCTCACCAACTTATTACAGTACAGAACGCGGTATCTCGCTAAATGACATCGTTCTTTAAGGTTTCACGATACTTGCATGCGCTTTAACGAGAATATCGCAATAAAGCACTTTCGCACTTGTAACGGTACAACACGCAGTATCTGGCTTGTTCAAGCCGTTTTGTGTACTTTCACAACATTTCACCTATTGAAGTTTCGTACTCGCAATAAAACAACACTATCTCGTTAAATGACGTCGTTTTTGGTGGTCTCACGACGCTACATAGCTTAAACTAACATAACTCAAGCTAACCTTCGCACTTCTATCGTTAGAAAACGTTTTACTCGCAACTTTACAATGTTTTCTACAAGATTACGACGGTTTCATGCGCTTTCACATTAGATATCGCAGTTCCCGACTTGTAATGGTGAAAAACACTGCATGTCACTAAGTGACATTGTTTACTGCGGTTTTACGACGGTTCATGTCTTAACCTAACCTAACATTCGCACTTGTATTAAAAAACGCTCTATTACACTGTTTCGTTCAAAATTAGGATATTTGCATAACCTCACAGTTTTTCACCAACTTATTGCAGTACAGAACGCTGTATCTCGCTAAATGACATCGTTCTTTAAGGTTTCACGATGCTTGCATGCGCTTTAACGAGAATATCACAACATAGCAGTTTCGCACTTGTAACGGTACAACACGCAGTATTTGGCTTGTTCATGCCGTTTTGTGTGCTTTCACAACATTTCACCTATCGCAGTTTCGTACTCGCAATAAAACAACACTATCTCGTTAGATGACGTTGTTTTTGGTAGTTTCACGACGCTACCTAGCTTAAACTAACATAACTCAACCTAACATAACTTTCGCACTTCTATCGTTAGAAAACGTTTTACTCGCTACTTTACATTGCTTTCTACAACATTACGACGGTTTCAAGCGCTTTCACATTAGATATCACAGTTCCCAACTTGTAAAGGTGAAAAACACTGCATCTCACTAAGTGACATTGTTTAATGCGGTTTTACGACGGTTCATACCTTAACCTAACGTAACCTAACCTAACCTAACCTAACCTAACCTTACCACCCTAACCTAACCTAAGCCAACCCAACCCAACCTAACGTAACCTAACCTAACCTAACCTAACCTAACGTAACCTAACCTAACCTAACCCAACCTAACCCAACCCAACCCAACAACACCCAACCCAACCTAACCTAACCTTACCTAACCTAACCAAATTATCCTTACCTAACCTAACCTAACCTAACCTAACCTAACATAACCTAACGTAACCTAACCTAACCTAACCTAACGTAACCTAACCTAACCTAACCCAACCTAACCCAACCCAACCCAACCCAACAACACCCAACCCAACCTAACCTAACCTAACCTTACCTAACCTAACCAAATTATCCTTACCTAACCTAACCTAACCTAACGTAACCTAACCTAACCTAACCTAACCTAACCTAACGTAACCTAACCTAACCTAACCTAACCTAACCCAACCTAACCTAACCTAACCTAACCCAACTCAACCCAACCTAACCTAATCTAACCTAACCTAACCTAACCTAACCTAACCAAACCTAACCTAACGTAACCTAACCTAACCTAACCTAACCTAACGATGGTTGCAAGCGCTTTCACATTAGATATCGCAGTTCCCCACTTTTAATGGTGAAAAACACTGCATCTCACTAATTGACATTGTTTAATGCGGTTTTACGACGGTTCATATCTTAACCTAACCTAACATTCGCACTTGTATCTAAAAACGCTCTATTACACTGTTTTGTTCACAATTACGATATTTGCATAACCTCCCAGTTTTTCACCAACTTATTGCAGTACAGAACGCTGTATCTCGCTAAATGACATTGTTCTTTAAGGTTTCACGATGCTTGCATGCGCTTTAACGAGAATATCACAATATAGCAGTTTCGCACTTGTAACGGTAGAACACGCAGTATTTAGCTTGTTCATTCCGTTTTGTGTGCTTTCACAACATTTCACCTATCGCAGTTTAATACTCGCAATAAAACAACACTATCTCGTTAGATGACGTCGTTTTTGGTAGTTTCACGACGCTACCTAGCTTAACCTAACCTAACCTAACCTAACCTTCGCACTTCTATCGTTAGAAAACGTTTTATTTGCAACTTTACAATGTTTTCTACAAGATTACGACGGTTTCATGCGCTTTCACATTAGATATCGTAGTTCCCGACTTGTAATGTTGAAAAACACTACATCTCACTAAGTGAGATTGTTTAATGCGGTTTTACGACGGTTGATATGTCAACCTAACCTAATATTCGCACTTGTATCTAAAGACGCTCAATTACACTGTTTCGTTCACAATTACGATATTTGCTTGACCTCACAGTTTCTCACCAACTTATTACAGTACAGAACGCTGTATCTCGCTAAAGGACATCGTTCTTTAAGGTTTCATGATACTTGCATGCGCTTTACCGAGAATGTCACAACATAGCAGTTTCGCACTTGTAACGGTACAACACGCAGTATTTGGCTTGTTCATGCCGTTTTGTGCGCTTTCACAACATTTTACCTATCGCAGTTTCGTACTCGCAATAAAACAACACTATCTCGTTAAATGACGTCGTTTTTGCGACGCTACCTAGCTTAAACTAACATAACTCAACCTAACATAACCTTCGCACTTCTATCGTTAGAAAACGTTTTACTCGCTACTTTACAATGCTTTCTATAACATTACGACGGTTTCAAGCGCTTTCACATTATATATCGCAGTTCTCATCTTGTAAAGGTGAAAAACACTGCATCTCACTAAGTGACATTGTTTAATGCGGTTTTAGCGCGGTTCATATCTTAACCTAACCTAACCTAACCTAACCCGACCTAACCTAACATAACCTAACCTAACCTAACCTAACCTAACCTAACCTAACCAAACCTAACCTAACGTAACCTAACCTAACCTAACCTAACCTAACCTAACGACGTTTGCAAGCGCTTTCACATTAGATATCGCAGTTCCCGACTTGTAATGGTGAAAAACACTGCATCTCACTAAGTGACATTGTTTAATGCGGTTTTACGACGGTTCATATCTTAACCTAACCTAACATTCGTACTTATATTGAAAAACGCTCTATTACACTGTTTCGTTCACAATTACGATATTTGCATAACCTCACAGTTTTTCACCAACTTATTGCAGTACAGAACGCTGTATCTCGCTAAATGACATTGTTCTTTAAGGTTTCACGATGCTTGCATGCGCTTTAACGAGAATATCACAATATAGCAGTTTCGCACTTGTAACGGTAGAACACGCAGTATTTGGCTTGTTCAAGCCGTTTTGTGTACTTTCACAACATTTCACCTATTGCAGTTTCGTACATGCAAGAAAACAACACTATCTCGTTAGATGACGTCCTTTTTGGTGGTCTCACGACGCTACGTAGCTTAAACTAACATAACTCAACCTAACATAACCTTCGCACTTCTATCGTTAGAAAACGTTTTACTCGCTACTTTACATTGCTTTCTACAACATTACGACGGTTTCATGCGCTTTCACATTAGATATCGTAGTTCCCGACTTGTAATGTTGAAAAACACTACATCTCACTAAGTGACATTGTTTAATGCGATTTTACGACGGTTGATATCTCAACCTAACCTAACATTCGCACTTGTATCTAAATACGCTCAATTACACTGTTTCGTTCACAATTACGATATTTGCTTGACCTCACAGTTTCTCACCAACTTATTACAGTACAGAACGCGGTATCTCGCTAAATGACATCGTTCTTTAAGGTTTCACGATACTTGCATGCGCTTTAACGAGAATATCGCAATAAAGCACTTTCGCACTTGTAACGGTACAACACGCAGTATCTGGCTTGTTCAAGCCGTTTTGTTTTCACAACATTTCACCTATTGAAGTTTCGTACTCGCAATAAAACAACACTATCTCGTTAAATGACGTCGTTTTTGGTGGTCTCACGACGCTACATAGCTTAAACTAACATAACTCAAGCTAACCTTCGCACTTCTATCGTTAGAAAACGTTTTACTCGCAACTTTACAATGTTTTCTACAAGATTACGACGGTTTCATGCGCTTTCACATTAGATATCGCAGTTCCCGACTTGTAATGGTGAAAAACACTGCATGTCACTAAGTGACATTGTTTACTGCGGTTTTACGACGGTTCATGTCTTAACCTAACCTAACATTCGCACTTGTATTAAAAGCGCTCTATTACACTGTTTCGTTCAAAATTAGGATATTTGCATAACCTCACAGTTTTTCACCAACTTATTGCAGTACAGAACGCTGTATCTCGCTAAATGACATCGTTCTTTAAGGTTTCACGATGCTTGCATGCGCTTTAACGAGAATATCACAACATAGCAGTTTCGCACTTGTAACGGTACAACACGCAGTATTTGGCTTGTTCATGCCGTTTTGTGTGCTTTCACAACATTTCACCTATCGCAGTTTCGTACTCGCAATAAAACAACACTATCTCGTTAGATGACGTTGTTTTTGGTAGTTTCACGACGCTACCTAGCTTAAACTAACATAACTCAACCTAACATAACTTTCGCACTTCTATCGTTAGAAAACGTTTTACTCGCTACTTTACATTGCTTTCTACAACATTACGACGGTTTCAAGCGCTTTCACATTAGATATCACAGTTCCCAACTTGTAAAGGTGAAAAACACTGCATCTCACTAAGTGACATTGTTTAATGCGGTTTTACGACGGTTCATACCTTAACCTAACGTAACCTAACCTAACCTAACCTTACCACCCTAACCTAACCTAAGCCAACCCAACCCAACCTAACGTAACCTAACCTAACCTAACCTAACCTAACGTAACCTAACCTAACCTAACCCAACCTAACCCAACCCAACCCAACAACACCCAACCCAACCTAACCTAACCTTACCTAACCTAACCAAATTATCCTTACCTAACCTAACCTAACCTAACCCAACCTAACATAACCTAACGTAACCTAACCTAACCTAACCTAACGTAACCTAACCTAACCTAACCCAACCTAACCCAACCCAACCCAACCCAACAACACCCAACCCAACCTAACCTAACCTAACCTTACCTAACCTAACCAAATTATCCTTACCTAACCTAACCTAACCTAACGTAACCTAACCTAACCTAACCTAACCTAACCTAACCTAACGTAACCTAACCTAACCTAACCTAACCTAACCCAACCTAACCTAACCTAACCTAACCCAACTCAACCCAACCTAACCTAATCTAACCTAACCTAACCTAACCTAACCTAACCAAACCTAACCTAACGTAACCTAACCTAACCTAACCTAACCTAACGACGGTTGCAAGCGCTTTCACATTAGATATCGCAGTTCCCCACTTTTAATGGTGAAAAACACTGCATCTCACTAATTGACATTGTTTAATGCGGTTTTACGACGGTTCATATCTTAACCTAACCTAACATTCGCACTTGTATCTAAAAACGCTCTATTACACTGTTTTGTTCACAATTACGATATTTGCATAACCTCCCAGTTTTTCACCAACTTATTGCAGTACAGAACGCTGTATCTCGCTAAATGACATTGTTCTTTAAGGTTTCACGATGCTTGCATGCGCTTTAACGAGAATATCACAATATAGCAGTTTCGCACTTGTAACGGTAGAACACGCAGTATTTAGCTTGTTCATTCCGTTTTGTGTGCTTTCACAACATTTCACCTATCGCAGTTTAATACTCGCAATAAAACAACACTATCTCGTTAGATGACGTCGTTTTTGGTAGTTTCACGACGCTACCTAGCTTAACCTAACCTAACCTAACCTAACCTTCGCACTTCTATCGTTAGAAAACGTTTTATTTGCAACTTTACAATGTTTTCTACAAGATTACGACGGTTTCATGCGCTTTCACATTAGATATCGTAGTTCCCGACTTGTAATGTTGAAAAACACTACATCTCACTAAGTGAGATTGTTTAATGCGGTTTTACGACGGTTGATATGTCAACCTAACCTAATATTCGCACTTGTATCTAAAGACGCTCAATTACACTGTTTCGTTCACAATTACGATATTTGCTTGACCTCACAGTTTCTCACCAACTTATTACAGTACAGAACGCTGTATCTCGCTAAAGGACATCGTTCTTTAAGGTTTCATGATACTTGCATGCGCTTTACCGAGAATGTCACAACATAGCAGTTTCGCACTTGTAACGGTACAACACGCAGTATTTGGCTTGTTCATGCCGTTTTGTGCGCTTTCACAACATTTTACCTATCGCAGTTTCGTACTCGCAATAAAACAACACTATCTCGTTAAATGACGTCGTTTTTGCGACGCTACCTAGCTTAAACTAACATAACTCAACCTAACATAACCTTCGCACTTCTATCGTTAGAAAACGTTTTACTCGCTACTTTACAATGCTTTCTATAACATTACGACGGTTTCAAGCGCTTTCACATTATATATCGCAGTTCTCATCTTGTAAAGGTGAAAAACACTGCATCTCACTAAGTGACATTGTTTAATGCGGTTTTAGCGCGGTTCATATCTTAACCTAACCTAACCTAACCTAACCCGACCTAACCTAACATAACCTAACCTAACCTAACCTAACCTAACCTAACCTAACCAAACCTAACCTAACGTAACCTAACCTAACCTAACCTAACCTAACCTAACGACGTTTGCAAGCGCTTTCACATTAGATATCGCAGTTCCCGACTTGTAATGGTGAAAAACACTGCATCTCACTAAGTGACATTGTTTAATGCGGTTTTACGACGGTTCATATCTTAACCTAACCTAACATTCGTACTTATATTGAAAAACGCTCTATTACACTGTTTCGTTCACAATTACGATATTTGCATAACCTCACAGTTTTTCACCAACTTATTGCAGTACAGAACGCTGTATCTCGCTAAATGACATTGTTCTTTAAGGTTTCACGATGCTTGCATGCGCTTTAACGAGAATATCACAATATAGCAGTTTCGCACTTGTAACGGTAGAACACGCAGTATTTGGCTTGTTCAAGCCGTTTTGTGTACTTTCACAACATTTCACCTATTGCAGTTTCGTACATGCAAGAAAACAACACTATCTCGTTAGATGACGTCCTTTTTGGTGGTCTCACGACGCTACGTAGCTTAAACTAACATAACTCAACCTAACATAACCTTCGCACTTCTATCGTTAGAAAACGTTTTACTCGCTACTTTACATTGCTTTCTACAACATTACGACGGTTTCATGCGCTTTCACATTAGATATCGTAGTTCCCGACTTGTAATGTTGAAAAACACTGCATCTCACTAATTGACATTGTTTAATGCGGTTTTACGACGGTTCATATCTTAACCTAACCTAACATTCGCACTTGTATCTAAAAACGCTCTATTACACTGTTTTGTTCACAATTACGATATTTGCATAACCTCCCAGTTTTTCACCAACTTATTGCAGTACAGAACGCTGTATCTCGCTAAATGACATTGTTCTTTAAGGTTTCACGATGCTTGCATGCGCTTTAACGAGAATATCACAATATAGCAGTTTCGCACTTGTAACGGTAGAACACGCAGTATTTAGCTTGTTCATTCCGTTTTGTGTGCTTTCACAACATTTCACCTATCGCAGTTTAATACTCGCAATAAAACAACACTATCTCGTTAGATGACGTCGTTTTTGGTAGTTTCACGACGCTACCTAGCTTAACCTAACCTAACCTAACCTAACCTTCGCACTTCTATCGTTAGAAAACGTTTTATTTGCAACTTTACAATGTTTTCTACAAGATTACGACGGTTTCATGCGCTTTCACATTAGATATCGTAGTTCCCGACTTGTAATGTTGAAAAACACTACATCTCACTAAGTGAGATTGTTTAATGCGGTTTTACGACGGTTGATATGTCAACCTAACCTAATATTCGCACTTGTATCTAAAGACGCTCAATTACACTGTTTCGTTCACAATTACGATATTTGCTTGACCTCACAGTTTCTCACCAACTTATTACAGTACAGAACGCTGTATCTCGCTAAAGGACATCGTTCTTTAAGGTTTCATGATACTTGCATGCGCTTTACCGAGAATGTCACAACATAGCAGTTTCGCACTTGTAACGGTACAACACGCAGTATTTGGCTTGTTCATGCCGTTTTGTGCGCTTTCACAACATTTTACCTATCGCAGTTTCGTACTCGCAATAAAACAACACTATCTCGTTAAATGACGTCGTTTTTGCGACGCTACCTAGCTTAAACTAACATAACTCAACCTAACATAACCTTCGCACTTCTATCGTTAGAAAACGTTTTACTCGCTACTTTACAATGCTTTCTATAACATTACGACGGTTTCAAGCGCTTTCACATTATATATCGCAGTTCTCATCTTGTAAAGGTGAAAAACACTGCATCTCACTAAGTGACATTGTTTAATGCGGTTTTAGCGCGGTTCATATCTTAACCTAACCTAACCTAACCTAACCCGACCTAACCTAACATAACCTAACCTAACCTAACCTAACCTAACCTAACCAAACCTAACCTAACGTAACCTAACCTAACCTAACCTAACCTAACCTAACGACGTTTGCAAGCGCTTTCACATTAGATATCGCAGTTCCCGACTTGTAATGGTGAAAAACACTGCATCTCACTAAGTGACATTGTTTAATGCGGTTTTACGACGGTTCATATCTTAACCTAACCTAACATTCGTACTTATATTGAAAAACGCTCTATTACACTGTTTCGTTCACAATTACGATATTTGCATAACCTCACAGTTTTTCACCAACTTATTGCAGTACAGAACGCTGTATCTCGCTAAATGACATTGTTCTTTAAGGTTTCACGATGCTTGCATGCGCTTTAACGAGAATATCACAATATAGCAGTTTCGCACTTGTAACGGTAGAACACGCAGTATTTGGCTTGTTCAAGCCGTTTTGTGTACTTTCACAACATTTCACCTATTGCAGTTTCGTACATGCAAGAAAACAACACTATCTCGTTAGATGACGTCCTTTTTGGTGGTCTCACGACGCTACGTAGCTTAAACTAACATAACTCAACCTAACATAACCTTCGCACTTCTATCGTTAGAAAACGTTTTACTCGCTACTTTACATTGCTTTCTACAACATTACGACGGTTTCATGCGCTTTCACATTAGATATCGTAGTTCCCGACTTGTAATGTTGAAAAACACTACATCTCACTAAGTGACATTGTTTAATGCGATTTTACGACGGTTGATATCTCAACCTAACCTAACATTCGCACTTGTATCTAAATACGCTCAATTACACTGTTTCGTTCACAATTACGATATTTGCTTGACCTCACAGTTTCTCACCAACTTATTACAGTACAGAACGCGGTATCTCGCTAAATGACATCGTTCTTTAAGGTTTCACGATACTTGCATGCGCTTTAACGAGAATATCGCAATAAAGCACTTTCGCACTTGTAACGGTACAACACGCAGTATCTGGCTTGTTCAAGCCGTTTTGTGTACTTTCACAACATTTCACCTATTGAAGTTTCGTACTCGCAATAAAACAACACTATCTCGTTAAATGACGTCGTTTTTGGTGGTCTCACGACGCTACATAGCTTAAACTAACATAACTCAAGCTAACCTTCGCACTTCTATCGTTAGAAAACGTTTTACTCGCAACTTTACAATGTTTTCTACAAGATTACGACGGTTTCATGCGCTTTCACATTAGATATCGCAGTTCCCGACTTGTAATGGTGAAAAACACTGCATGTCACTAAGTGACATTGTTTACTGCGGTTTTACGACGGTTCATGTCTTAACCTAACCTAACATTCGCACTTGTATTAAAAAACGCTCTATTACACTGTTTCGTTCAAAATTAGGATATTTGCATAACCTCACAGTTTTTCACCAACTTATTGCAGTACAGAACGCTGTATCTCGCTAAATGACATCGTTCTTTAAGGTTTCACGATGCTTGCATGCGCTTTAACGAGAATATCACAACATAGCAGTTTCGCACTTGTAACGGTACAACACGCAGTATTTGGCTTGTTCATGCCGTTTTGTGTGCTTTCACAACATTTCACCTATCGCAGTTTCGTACTCGCAATAAAACAACACTATCTCGTTAGATGACGTTGTTTTTGGTAGTTTCACGACGCTACCTAGCTTAAACTAACATAACTCAACCTAACATAACTTTCGCACTTCTATCGTTAGAAAACGTTTTACTCGCTACTTTACATTGCTTTCTACAACATTACGACGGTTTCAAGCGCTTTCACATTAGATATCACAGTTCCCAACTTGTAAAGGTGAAAAACACTGCATCTCACTAAGTGACATTGTTTAATGCGGTTTTACGACGGTTCATACCTTAACCTAACGTAACCTAACCTAACCTAACCTAACCTAACCTTACCACCCTAACCTAACCTAAGCCAACCCAACCCAACCTAACCTAACCTAACCTAACCTAAACTAACCTAACCCAACCTAACCTAACCTAACCTAACCTAACCCAACCTATTCTAACCCAACCCAACCCAACCTAACCTAACCTAAGCTAACCTAACCTAACCTAACCAAACCTAACCTAACCTAACTTAACCTAACCTAACGTAACCTAACCTAACCTAACCTATTCTAACGTAACCTAACCTTACCTGACCTAACCTAACCTAACGCAACCTAACCTAACCTAACATAACCTAACGTAACCTAACCTAACCTAACCTAACCTAACCCAACCTAACCCAACCCAACCCAACAACACCCAACCCAACCTAACCTAACCTAACCTAACCTTACCTAACCTAACCAAATTATCCTTACCTAACCTAACCTAACCTAACGTAACCTAACCTAACCTAACGTACCTAACGTAACCTAACGTAACCTAACCTAACCTAACCTAACCCAACCTAACCTAACCTAACCTAACCCAACTCAACCCAACCTAACCTAATCTAACCTAACCTAACCTAACCTAACCAAACCTAACCTAACCTAACCTAACCTAACGACGGTTGCAAGCGCTTTCACATTAGATATCGCAGTTCCCCACTTTTAATGGTGAAAAACACTGCATCTCACTAATTGACATTGTTTAATGCGGTTTTACGACGGTTCATATCTTAACCTAACCAAACATTCGCACTTGTATCTAAAAACGCTCTATTACACTGTTTTGTTCACAATTACGATATTTGCATAACCTCCCAGTTTTTCACCAACTTATTGCAGTACAGAACGCTGTATCTCGCTAATGACATTGTTCTTTAAGGTTTCACGATGCTTGCATGCGCTTTAACGAGAATATCACAATATAGCAGTTTCGCACTTGTAACGGTAGAACACGCAGTATTTGGCTTGTTCATTCCGTTTTGTGTGCTTTCACAACATTTCACCTATCGCAGTTTAATACTCGCAATAAAACAACACTATCTCGTTAGATGACGTCGTTTTTGGTAGTTTCACGACGCTACCTAGCTTAACCTAACCTAACCTAACCTAACCTTCGCACTTCTATCGTTAGAAAACGTTTTATTCGCAACTTTACAATGTTTTCTACAAGATTACGACGGTTTCATGCGCTTTCACATTAGATATCGTAGTTCCCGACTTGTAATGTTGAAAAACACTACATCTCACTAAGTGAGATTGTTTAATGCGGTTTTACGACGGTTGATTTGTCAACCTAACCTAACATTCGCACTTGTATCTAAAGACGCTCAATTACACTGTTTCGTTCACAATTACGATATTTGCTTGACCTCACAGTTTCTCACCAACTTATTACAGTACAGAACGCTGTATTTCGCTAAAGGACATCGTTCTTTAAGGTTTCATGATACTTGCATGCGCTTTACCGAGAATGTCACAACATAGCAGTTTCGCACTTGTAACGGTACAACACGCAGTATTTGGCTTGTTCATGCCGTTTTGTGTGCTTTCACAACATTTTACCTATCGCAGTTTCGTACTCGCAATAAAACAACATTATATCGTTAAATGACGTCGTTTTTGGTGGTTTCACGACGCTACCTAGCTTGAACTAACATAACTCAACCTAACATAACCTTCGCACTTCTATCGTTAGAAAACGTTTTACTCGCTACTTTACAATGCTTTCTATAACATTACGACGGTTTCAAGCGCTTTCACATTAGATATCGCAGTTCTCATCTTGTAAAGGTGAAAAACACTGCATCTCACTAAGTGACATTGTTTAATGCGGTTTTAGCGCGGTTCATATCTTAACCTAACCTAACCTAACCTAACCCAACCTAACCTAACCTAACCTAACCTAACCTAACCAAACCTAACCTAACGTAACCTAACCTAACCTAACCTAACCTAACCTAACGACGTTTGCAAGCGCTTTCACATTAGATATCGCAGTTCCCGACTTGTAATGGTGAAAAACACTGCATCTCACTAAGTGACATTGTTTAATGCGGTTTTACGACGGTTCATATCTTAACCTAACCTAACATTCGTACTTGTATTGAAAAACGCTCTATTACACTGTTTCGTTCACAATTACGATATTTGCATAACCTGACAGTTTTTCACCAACTTATTGCAGTACAGAACGCTGTATCTCGCTAAATGACATTGTTCTTTAAGGTTTCATGATGCTTGCATGCGCTTTAACGAGAATATCACAATATAGCAGTTTCGCACTTGTAACGGTATAACACGCAGTATTTGGCTTGTTCATGCCGTTTTGTGTGCTTTCACAACATTTCACCTATCGCAGTTTAATACTCGCAATAAAACAACACTATCTCGTTAGATGACGTCGTTTTTGGTAGTTTCACGACGCTACCTAGCTTAAACTAACATAACCTAACCTAACTTTCGCACTTATATCGTTAGAAAACGTTTTACTCGCTACTTTACATTGCTTTCTACAACATTACGACGGTTTCAAGCGCTTTCACATTAGATATCGCAGTTCCCAACTTGTAAAGGTGAAAAACACTGCATCTCACTAAGTGACATTGTTTATTGCGGTTTTACGACGGTTCATATCTTAACCTAACGTAACCTAACCTAACCTAACCCAACCTAACCTAACATAACCTAACCTAACCTAACCTAACCTAACCTAACCAAACCAAACCTAACCTAACGTAACCTAACCAAACCTAACCTAACCTAACCTAACGACGTTTGCAAGCGCTTTCACATTAGATATCGCTGTTCCCGACTTGTAATGGTGAAAAACACTGCATCTCACTAAGTGACATTGTTTAATGCGGTTTTACGACGGTTCATATCTTAACCTAACCTAACATTCGTACTTATATTGAAAAACGCTCTATTACACTGTTTCGTTCACAATTACAATATTTGCATAACCTCACAGTTTTTCACCAACTTATTGCAGTACAGAACGCTGTATCTCGCTAAATGACATTGTTCTTTAAGGTTTCACGATGCTTGCATGCGCTTTAACGAGAATATCACAATATAGCAGTTTCGCACTTGTAACGGTAGAACACGCAGTATTTGGCTTGTTCAAGCCGTTTTGTGTACTTTCACAACATTTCAACTATTGCAGTTTCGTACATGCAATAAAACAACACTATCTCGTTAGATGACGTCCTTTTTGGTGGTCTCACGACGCTACATAGCTTAAACTAACATAACTCAAGCTAACCTTCGCACTTCTATCGTTAGAAAACGTTTTACTCGCAACTTTACAATGTTTTCTACAAGATTACGACGGTTTCATGCGCTTTCACATTAGATATCGTAGTTCCCGACTTCTAATGTTGAAAAACACTACATCTCACTAAGTGACATTGTTTAATGCGGTTTTACGACGGTTGATATCTCAACCTAACCTAACATTCGCACTTGTATCTAAATACGCTCAATTACACTGTTTCGTTCACAATTACGATATTTGCTTGACCTCACAGTTTCTCACCAACTTATTACAGTACAGAACGCTGTATCTCGCTAAATGACATCGTTCTTTAAGGTTTCACGATACTTGCATGCGCTTTAACGAGAATATCGCAATAAAGCAGTTTCGCACTTGTAACGGTACAACACGCAGTATCTGGCTTGTTCAAGCCGTTTTGTGTACTTTCACAACATTTCACCTATTGCAGTTTCGTACATGCAATAAAACAACACTATCTCGTTAGATGACGTCCTTTTTGGTGGTCTCACGACGCTACATAGCTTAAACTAACATAACTCAAGCTAACCTTCGCACTTCTATCGTTAGAAAACGTTTTACTCGCAACTTTACAATGTTTTCTACAAGATTACGACGGTTTCATGCGCTTTCACATTAGATATCGTAGTTCCCGACTTGTAATGTTGAAAAACACTACATCTCACTAAGTGACATTGTTTAATGCGGTTTTACGACGGTTGATATCTCAACCTAACCTAACATTCGCACTTGTATCTGAATACGCTCAATTACACTGTTTCGTTCACAATTACGATATTTGCATAACCTCACAGCTTTTCACCAACTTATTGCAGTACAGAACGCTGTATCTCGCTAAATGACATTGTTCTTTAAGGTTTCACGATGCTTGCATGCGCTTTACCGAGAATGTCACAACATAGCAGTTTCGCACTTGTAATGGTACAACACGCAGTATTTGGCTTGTTCATGCCGTTTTGTGTGCTTTCACAACATTTTACCTATCGCAGTTTCGTACTCGCAATAAAACAACACTATCTCGTTAGATGACGTCGTTTTTGGTGGTTTCACGACGCTACGTAGCTTAAACTAACATAACTCAACCTAACATAACCTTCGCACTTCTATTGTTAGAAAACGTTTTACTCGCTACTTTACATTGCTTTCTACAACATTACGACGGTTTCATGCGCTTTCACATTAGATATCGTAGTTCCCGACTTGTAATGTTGAAAAACACTACATCTCACTAAGTGACATTGTTTAATGCGGTTTTACGACGGTTGATATCTCAACCTAACCTAACATTCGCACTTGTATCTAAATACGCTCAATTACACTGTTTCGTTCACAATTACGATATTTGCATGACCTCACAGTTTCTCACCAACGTATTACAGTACAGAACGCTGTATCTCGCTAAATGACATCGTTCTTTAAGGTTTCACGATACTTGCATGCGCTTTAACGAGAATATCGCAATAAAGCAGTTTCGCACTTGTAACGGTACAACACGCAGTATCTGGCTTGTTCAAGCCGTTTTGTGTACTTTCACAACATTTCACCTATTGCAGTTTCGTACATGCAATAAAACAACACAATCTCGTTAGATGACGTCCTTTTTGGTGGTCTCACGACGCTACATAGCTTAAACTAACATAACTCAAGCTAACCTTCGCACTTCTATCGTTAGAAAACGTTTTACTCGCAACTTTACAATGTTTTCTACAAGATTACGACGGTTTCATGCGCTTTCACATTAGATATCGTAGTTCCCGACTTGTAATGTTGAAAAACACTACATCTCACTAAGTGACATTGTTAAATGCGGTTTTACGACGGTTGATATCTCAACCTAACCTAACATTCGCACTTGTATCTGAATACGCTCAATTACACTGTTTCGTTCACAATTACGATATTTGCATAACCTCACAGCTTTTCACCAACTTATTGCAGTACAGAACGCTGTATCTCGCTAAATGACATCGTTCTTTAGGTTTCACGATACTTGCATGCGCTTTACCGAGAATGTCACTATATAGCAGTTTCGCACTTGTAACGGTAGAACACGCAGTATTTGGCTTGTTCATGCCGTTTTGTGTGCTTTCACAACATTTCACCTATCGCAGTTTAATACTCGCTATAAAACAACACTATCTCGTTAGATGACGTCGTTTTTGGTAGTTTCACGACGCTACCCAGCTTAAACTAACCTAACCTAACCTAACCTTCGCACTTCTATCGTTAGAAAACGTTTTACTCGCAACTTTACGATGTTTTCTACAAGATTACGACGGTTTCATGCGCTTTCACATTAGATATCGTAGTTCCCGACTTGTAATGTTGAAAAACACTACATCTCACTAAGTGACATTGATTAATGCGGTTTTACGACGGTTGATATCTCAACCTAACCTAACATTCGCACTTGTATCTAAATACGCTCAATTACACTGTTTCGTTCACAATTACGATATTTGCTTGACCTCACAGTTTCTCACCAACTTATTACAGTACAGAACGCTGTATCTCGCTAAATGACATCGTTCTTTAAGGTTTCACGATACTTGCATGCGCTTTAACGAGAATATCGCAATAAAGCAGTTTCGCACTTGTAACGGTACAACACGCAGTATCTGGCTTGTTCAAGCCGTTTTGTGTACTTTCACAACATTTCACCTATTGCAGTTTCGTACATGCAATAAAACAACACTATCTCGTTAGATGACGTCCTTTTTGGTGGTCTCACGATGCTACATAGCTTAAAATAACATAACTCAAGCTAACCTTCGCACTTCTATCGTTAGAAAACGTTTTACTCGCAACTTTGCAATGTTTTCTACAAGATTACGACGGTTTCATGCGCTTTCACATTAGATATCGTAGTTCCCGACTTGTAATGTTGAAAAACACTACATCTCACTAAGTGACATTGTTTAATGCAGTTTTACGACAGTTGATATCTCAACCTAACCTAACATTCGCACTTGTATCTAAATACGCTCAATTACACTGTTTCGTTCACAATTACGATATTTGCTTGACCTCACAGTTTCTCACCAACTTATTACAGTACAGAACGCTGTATCTCGCTAAATGACATCGTTCTTTAAGGTTTCACGATACTTGCATGCGCTTTAACGAGAATATCACAATAAAGCAGTTTCGCACTTGTAACGGCACAAGACGCAGTATCTGGCTTGTTCATGCCGTTTTGTGTGCTTTCACAACATTTCACCTATCGCAGTTTCGTACTCGCAATAAAACAACACTATCTCGTTAGATGACGTTGTTTTTGGTAGTTTCACGACGCTACCTAGCTTAAACTAACCAAACCTTACCTAACATCTCTAACCTAACCTAACCTAACCTAACCAAACCTAACATAACCTTCGCTCTTCTATCGTTAGAAAACGTTTTACTCGCTACTTTACATTGCTTTCTACAACATTACGACGGTTTCAAGCGCTTTCACATTAGATATCACAGTCCCCAACTTGTAAAGGTGAAAAACACTGCATCTCACTAAGTGACATTGTTTAATGCGGTTTTATGACGGTTCATACCTTAACCTAACGTAACCTAACCTAACCTAACCTAACCTTACCTAACCTAACCTAACCTAACCCAACCCAATCCAACCTAACCTAACCTAACCTAACCTAAACTAACCTAACCTAACCCAACCTAACCTAACCTAACCTAACCCAACCTAACCCAACCCAACCCAACCTAACCTAACCTAAGCTAACCTAAGCTAACCTAACCTAACCTAACCAAACCTAACCTAACCTAACTTAACCTAACCTAACGTAACCTAACCTAACCTAACCTATTCTAACGTAACCTAACCTTACCTGACCTAACCTAACCTAACGTAACCTAACCTAACCTAACATAACCTAACGTAACCTAACCTAACCTAACCTAACCTAACCTAACGTAACCTAACCTAACCTAACCCAACCTAACCCAACCCAACCCAACAACACCCAACCCAACCTAACCTAACCTTACCTAACCTAACCAAATTATCCTTACCTAACCTAACGTAACCTAACCTAACCTAACCTAACGTAACCTAACGTAACCTAACGTAACCTAACCTAACCTAACCTAACCCACCCTAACCTAACCTAACCTAACCTAACCCAACTCAACCCAACCTAACCTAATCTAACCTAACCTAACCTAACCTAACCTAACCTAACCAAACCTAACCTAACCTAACCTAACCTAACCTAACGACGGTTGCAAGCGCTTTCACATTAGATATCGCAGTTCCCCACTTTTAATGGTGAAAAACACTGCATCTCACTAATTGACATTGTTTAATGCGGTTTTACGACGGTTCATATCTTAACCTAACCTAACATTCGCACTTGTATCTAAAAACGCTCTATTACACTGTTTTGTTCACAATTACGATATTTGCATAACCTCACAGTTTTTCACCAACTAATTGCAGTACAGAACGCTGTATCTCGCTAAATGACATTGTTCTTTAAGGTTTCACGATGCTTGCATGCGCTTTAACGAGAATATCACAATATAGCAGTTTCGCACTTGTAACGGTAGAACACGCAGTATCTGGCTTGTTCAAGCCGTTTTGTGTACTTTCACAACATTTCACCTATTGCAGTTTCGTACATGCAATAAAACAACACTATCTCGTTAGATGACGTCCTTTTTGGTGGTCTCACGACGCTACATAGCTTAAACTAACATAACTCAAGCTAACCTTCGCACTTCTATCGTTAGAAAACGTTTTACTCGCAACTTTACAATGTTTTCTACAAGATTACGACGGTTTCATGCGCTTTCACATTAGATATCGTAGTTCCCGACTTGTAATGTTGAAAAACACTACATCTCACTAAGTGACATTGTTTAATGCGGTTTTACGACGGTTGATATCTCAACCTAACCTAACATTCGCACTTGTATCTGAATACGCTCAATTACACTGTTTCGTTCACAATTACGATATTTGCATAACCTCACAGCTTTTCAGCATCTTATTGCAGTACAGAACGCTGTATCTCGCTAAATGACATTGTTCTTTAAGGTTTCACGATGCTTGCATGCGCTTTACCGAGAATGTCACAACATAGCAGTTTCGCACTTGTAACGGTACAACACGCAGTATTTGGCTTGTTCATGCCGTTTTGTGTGCTTTCACAACATTTTACCTATCGCAGTTTCGTACTCGCAATAAAACAACACTATCTCGTTAGATGACGTCGTTTTTGGTGGTTTCACGACGCTACGTAGCTTAAACTAACATAACTCAACCTAACATAACCTTCGCACTTCTATCGTTAGAAAACGTTTTACTCGCTACTTTACATTGCTTTCTACAACATTACGACGGTTTCATGCGCTTTCACATTAGATATCGTAGTTCCCGACTTGTAATGTTGAAAAACACTACATCTCACTAAGTGACATTGTTTAATGCGGTTTTACGACGGTTGATATCTCAACCTAACCTAACATTCGCACTTGTATCTAAATACGCTCAATTACACTGTTTCGTTCACAATTACGATATTTGCTTGACCTCACAGTTTCTCACCAACTTATTACAGTACAGAACGCTGTATCTCGCTAAATGACATCGTTCTTTAAGGTTTCACGATACTTGCATGCGCTTTAACGAGAATATCGCAATAAAGCAGTTTCGCACTTGTAACGGTACAACACGCAGTATCTGGCTTGTTCAAGCCGTTTTGTGTACTTTCACAACATTTCACCTATTGCAGTTTCGTACATGCAATAAAACAACACTATCTCGTTAGATGACGTCCTTTTTGGTGGTCTCACGATGCTACATAGCTTAAAATAACATAACTCAAGCTAACCTTCGCACTTCTATCGTTAGAAAACGTTTTACTCGCAACTTTGCAATGTTTTCTACAAGATTACGACGGTTTCATGCGCTTTCACATTAGATATCGTAGTTCCCGACTTGTAATGTTGAAAAACACTACATCTCACTAAGTGACATTGTTTAATGCAGTTTTACGACAGTTGATATCTCAACCTAACCTAACATTCGCACTTGTATCTAAATACGCTCAATTACACTGTTTCGTTCACAATTACGATATTTGCTTGACCTCACAGTTTCTCACCAACTTATTACAGTACAGAACGCTGTATCTCGCTAAATGATATCGTTCTTTAAGGTTTCACGATACTTGCATGCGCTTTAACGAGAATATCACAATAAAGCAGTTTCGCACTTGTAACGGCACAAGACGCAGTATCTGGCTTGTTCATGCCGTTTTGTGTGCTTTCACAACATTTCACCTATCGCAGTTTCGTACTCGCAATAAAACAACACTATCTCGTTAGATGACGTTGTTTTTGGTAGTTTCACGACGCTACCTAGCTTAAACTAACCAAACCTTACCTAACATCTCTAACCTAACCTAACCTAACCTAACCAAACCTAACATAACCTTCGCACTTCTATCGTTAGAAAACGTTTTACTCGCTACTTTACATTGCTTTCTACAACATTACGACGGTTTCAAGCGCTTTCACATTAGATATCACAGTCCCCAACTTGTAAAGGTGAAAAACACTGCATCTCACTAAGTGACATTGTTTAATGCGGTTTTATGACGGTTCATACCTTAACCTAACGTAACCTAACCTAACCTAACCTAACCTTACCTAACCTAACCTAACCTAACCCAACCCAATCCAACCTAACCTAACCTAACCTAACCTAAACTAACCTAACCTAACCCAACCTAACCTAACCTAACCTAACCCAACCTAACCCAACCCAACCCAACCTAACCTAACCTAAGCTAACCTAAGCTAACCTAACCTAACCTAACCAAACCTAACCTAACCTAACTTAACCTAACCTAACGTAACCTAACCTAACCTAACCTATTCTAACGTAACCTAACCTTACCTGACCTAACCTAACCTAACGTAACCTAACCTAACCTAACATAACCTAACGTAACCTAACCTAACCTAACCTAACCTAACGTAACCTAACCTAACCTAACCCAACCTAACCCAACCCAACCCAACAACACCCAACCCAACCTAACCTAACCTTACCTAACCTAACCAAATTATCCTTACCTAACCTAACCTAACCTAACGTAACCTAACCTAACCTAACCTAACGTAACCTAACGTAACCTAACGTAACCTAACCTAACCTAACCTAACCCACCCTAACCTAACCTAACCTAACCTAACCCAACTCAACCCAACCTAACCTAATCTAACCTAACCTAACCTAACCTAACCTAACCTAACCAAACCTAACCTAACCTAACCTAACCTAACCTAACGACGGTTGCAAGCGCTTTCACATTAGATATCGCAGTTCCCCACTTTTAATGGTGAAAAACACTGCATCTCACTAATTGACATTGTTTAATGCGGTTTTACGACGGTTCATATCTTAACCTAACCTAACATTCGCACTTGTATCTAAAAACGCTCTATTACACTGTTTTGTTCACAATTACGATATTTGCATAACCTCACAGTTTTTCACCAACTAATTGCAGTACAGAACGCTGTATCTCGCTAAATGACATTGTTCTTTAAGGTTTCACGATGCTTGCATGCGCTTTAACGAGAATATCACAATATAGCAGTTTCGCACTTGTAACGGTAGAACACGCAGTATCTGGCTTGTTCAAGCCGTTTTGTGTACTTTCACAACATTTCACCTATTGCAGTTTCGTACATGCAATAAAACAACACTATCTCGTTAGATGACGTCCTTTTTGGTGGTCTCACGACGCTACATAGCTTAAACTAACATAACTCAAGCTAACCTTCGCACTTCTATCGTTAGAAAACGTTTTACTCGCAACTTTACAATGTTTTCTACAAGATTACGACGGTTTCATGCGCTTTCACATTAGATATCGTAGTTCCCGACTTGTAATGTTGAAAAACACTACATCTCACTAAGTGACATTGTTTAATGCGGTTTTACGACGGTTGATATCTCAACCTAACCTAACATTCGCACTTGTATCTGAATACGCTCAATTACACTGTTTCGTTCACAATTACGATATTTGCATAACCTCACAGCTTTTCAGCATCTTATTGCAGTACAGAACGCTGTATCTCGCTAAATGACATTGTTCTTTAAGGTTTCACGATGCTTGCATGCGCTTTACCGAGAATGTCACAACATAGCAGTTTCGCACTTGTAACGGTACAACACGCAGTATTTGGCTTGTTCATGCCGTTTTGTGTGCTTTCACAACATTTTACCTATCGCAGTTTCGTACTCGCAATAAAACAACACTATCTCGTTAGATGACGTCGTTTTTGGTGGTTTCACGACGCTACGTAGCTTAAACTAACATAACTCAACCTAACATAACCTTCGCACTTCTATCGTTAGAAAACGTTTTACTCGCTACTTTACATTGCTTTCTACAACATTACGACGGTTTCATGCGCTTTCACATTAGATATCGTAGTTCCCGACTTGTAATGTTGAAAAACACTACATCTCACTAAGTGACATTGTTTAATGCGGTTTTACGACGGTTGATATCTCAACCTAACCTAACATTCGCACTTGTATCTAAATACGCTCAATTACACTGTTTCGTTCACAATTACGATATTTGCTTGACCTCACAGTTTCTCACCAACTTATTACAGTACAGAACGCTGTATCTCGCTAAATGACATCGTTCTTTAAGGTTTCACGATACTTGCATGCGCTTTAACGAGAATATCGCAATAAAGCAGTTTCGCACTTGTAACGGTACAACACGCAGTATCTGGCTTGTTCAAGCCGTTTTGTGTACTTTCACAACATTTCACCTATTGCAGTTTCGTACATGCAATAAAACAACACTATCTCGTTAGATGACGTCCTTTTTGGTGGTCTCACGACGCTACATAGCTTAAAATAACATAACTCAAGCTAACCTTCGCACTTCTATCGTTAGAAAACGTTTTACTCGCAACTTTGCAATGTTTTTTACAAGATTACGACGGTTTCATGCGCTTTCACATTAGATATCGTAGTTCCCGACTTGTAATGTTGAAAAACACTACATCTCACTAAGTGACATTGTTTAATGCGGTTTTACGACAGTTGATATCTCAACCTAACCTAACATTCGCACTTGTATCTAAATACGCTCAATTACACTGTTTCGTTCACAATTACGATATTTGCTTGACCTCACAGTTTCTCACCAACTTATTACAGTACAGAACGCTGTATCTCGCTAAATGACATCGTTCTTTAAGGTTTCACGATACTTGCATGCGCTTTAACGAGAATATCACAATAAAGCAGTTTCGCACTTGTAACGGCACAAGACGCAGTATCTGGCTTGTTCATGCCGTTTTGTGTGCTTTCACAACATTTCACCTATCGCAGTTTCGTACTCGCAATAAAACAACACTATCTCGTTAGATGACGTTGTTTTTGGTAGTTTCACGACGCTACCTCGCTTAAACTAACCAAACCTTACCTAACATCCCTAACCTAACCTAACCTAACCTAACCAAACCTAACATAACCTTCGCACTTCTATCGTTAGAAAACGTTTTACTCGCTACTTTACATTGCTTTCTAAAACATTACGACGGTTTCAAGCGCTTTCACATTAGATATCACAGTCCCCAACTTGTAAAGGTGAAAAACACTGCATCTCACTAAGTGACATTGTTTAATGCGGTTTTACGACGGTTCATACCTTAACCTAACGTAACCTAACCTAACCTAACCTAACCTTACCTAACCTAACCTAACCTAACCCAACCCAATCCAACCTAACCTAACCTAACCTAACCTAAACTAACCTAACCTAACCCAACCTAACCTAACATAACCTAACCCAACCTAACCCAACCCAACCCAACCTAACCTAACCTAAGCTAACCTAAGCTAACCTAACCTAACCTAACCAAACCTAACCTAACCTAACTTAACCTAACCTAACGTAACCTAACCTAACCTAACCTATTCTAACGTAACCTAACCTTACCTGACCTAACCTAACCTAACGTAACCTAACCTAACCTAACATAACCTAACGTAACCTAACCTAACCTAACCTAACCTAACGTAACCTAACCTAACCTAACCCAACCTAACCCAACCCAACCCAACAACACCCAACCCAACCTAACCTAACCTAACCTAACCTTACCTAACTTAACCAAATTATCCTTACCTAACCTAACCTAACCTAACGTAACCTAACCTAACCTAACCTAACGTAACCTAACGTAACCTAACGTAACGTAACCTAACCTAACCTAACCCAACCTAACCTAACCTAACCTAACCTAACCCAACTCAACCCAACCTAACCTAATCTAACCTAACCTAACCTAACCTAACCAAACCTAACCTAACCTAACCTAACCTAACCTAACGACGGTTGCAAGCGCTTTCACATTAGATATCGCAGTTCCCCACTTTTAATGGTGAAAAACACTGCATCTCACTAATTGACATTGTTTAATGCGGTTTTACGACGGTTCATATCTTAACCTAACCTAACATTCGCACTTGTATCTAAAAACGCTCTATTACACTGTTTTGTTCACAATTACGATATTTGCATAACCTCACAGTTTTTCACCAACTTATTGCAGTACAGAACGCTGTATCTCGCTAAATGACATTGTTCTTTAAGGTTTCACGATGCTTGCATGCGCTTTAACGAGAATATCACAATATAGCAGTTTCGCACTTGTAAAGGTACAACACGCAGTATTTGGCTTGTTCATGCCGTTTTGTGTGCTTTCACAACATTTTACCTATCGCAGTTTCGTACTCGCAATAAAACAACACTATCTCGTTAGATGACGTCGTTTTTGGTGGTTTCACGACGCTACCTAGCTTAAACTAACATAACTCATCCTAACATAACCTTCGCACTTCTATCGTTAGAAAACGTTTTACTCGCTACTTTACATTGCTTTCTACAACATTACGACGGTTTCAAGCGCTTTCACATTAGATATCGCAGTTCCCAACTTGTAAAGCTGAAAAACACTGCATCTCACTAAATGACATTGTTTAATGCGGTTTTAGCGCGGTTCATATCTTAACCTAACCTAACCTAACCTAACCCAACCTAACCTAACATAACCTAACCTAACCTAACCAAACCTAACCCAACGTAACCTAACCTAACCTAACCTAACCTAACCTAACCTAACCTAACGACGTTTGCAAGCGCTTTCACATTAGATATCGCAGTTCCCGACTTGTAATGGTGAAAAACACTGCATCTCACTAAGTGACATTGTTTAATGCGGTTTTACGACGGTTCATATCTTAACCTAACCTAACATTCGTACTTGTATTGAAAAACGCTCTATTACACTGTTTCGTTCACAATTACGATATTTGCATAACCTCACAGTTTTTCACCAACTTATTGCAGTACAGAACGCTGTATCTCGCTAAATGACATTGTTCTTTAAGGTTTCACGATGCTTGCATGCGCTTTAACGAGAATATCACAATATAGCAGTTTCGCACTTGTAACGGTAGAACACGCAGTATTTGGCTTTTTCATGCCGTTTTGTGTGCTTTCACAACATTTCACCTATCGCAGTTTAATACTCGCAATAAAACAACACTATCTCGTTAGATGACGTCCTTTTTGGTGGTCTCACGACGGTACATAGCTTAAACTAACATAACTCAAGCTAACCTTCGCACTTCTATCGTTAGAAAACGTTTTACTCGCAACTTTACAATGTTTTCTACAAGATTACGACGGTTTCATGCGCTTTCACATTAGATATCGTAGTTCCCGACTTGTAATGTTGAAAAACACTACATCTCAATAAGTGACATTGTTTAAAGCGGTTTTACGACGGTTGATATCTCAACCTAACCTAACATTCGCACTTGTATCTAAATACGCTCAATTACACTGTTTCGTTCACAATTACGATATTTGCTTGACCTCACAGTTTCTCACCAACTTATTACAGTACAGAACGCTGTATCTCGCTAAATGACATCGTTCTTTAAGGTTTCACGATACTTGCATGCGCTTTACCGAGAATGTCACAACATAGCAGTTTCGCACTTGTAACGGTACAACACGCAGTATTTGGCTTGTTCATGCCGTTTTGTGTGCTTTCACAACATTTTACCTATCGCAGTTTCGTACTCGCAATAAAAACACTATCTCGTTAGATGACGTCGTTTTTGGTGGTTTCACGACGCTACGTAGCTTAAACATAACTCAACCTAACATAACCTTCGCACTTCTATCGTTAGAAAACGTTTTACTCGCTACTTTACATTGCTTTCTACAACATTACGACGGTTTCATGCGCTTTCACATTAGATATCGTAGTTCCTGACTTGTAATGTTGAAAAACACTACATCTCACTAAGTGACATTGTTTATTGCGGTTTTACGACGGTTGATATCTCAACCTAACCTAACATTCGCACTTGTATCTAAATACGCTCAATTACACTGTTTCGTTCACAATTACGATATTTGCTTGACCTCACAGTTTCTCACCAACTTATTACAGTACAGAACGCTGTATCTCGCTAAATGACAACGTTCTTTAAGGTTTCACGATACTTGCATGCGCTTTAACGAGAATATCGCAATAAAGCAGTTTCGCACTTGTAACGGTACAACACGCAGTATCTCGCTTGTTCAAGCCGTTTTGTGTACTTTCACAACATTTCACCTATTGCAGTTTCGTACATGCAATAAAACAACACTATCTCGTTAGATGACGTCTTTTTTGGTGGTCTCACGACGCTACATAGCTTAAACTAACATAACTCAAGCTAACCTTCGCACTTCAATCGTTAGAAAACGTTTTACTCGCAACTTTACAATGTTTTCTACAAGATTACGACGGTTTCATGCGCTTTCACATTAGATATCGCAGTTCCCGACTTGTAATGGTGAAAAACACTGCATCTCACTAAGTGACATTGTTTAATGAGGTTTTACGACGGTTCATATCTTAACCTAACCTAACATTCGCACTTGTATTAAAAAACGCTCTATTACACTGTTTCGTTCACAATTAGGATATTTGCATAACCTCACAGTTTTTCACCAACTTATTGCAGTACAGAACGCTGTATCTCGCTAAATGACATCGTTCTTTAAGGTTTCACGATGCTTGCAGGCGCTTTAACGAGAATATCACAACATAGCAGTTTCGCACTTGTAACGGTACAACACGCAGTATTTGGCTTGTTCATGCCGTTTTGTGTGCTTTCACAACATTTCACCTATCGCAGTTTCGTACTCGCAATAAAACAACACTATCTCGTTAGATGACGTTGTTTTTGGTAGTTTCACGACGCTACCTAGCTTAAACTAACATAACTCAACCTAACATAACTTTCGCACTTCTATCGTTAGAAAACGTTTTACTCGCTACTTTACATTGCTTTCTACAACATTACGACGGTTTCAAGCGCTTTCACATTAGATATCGCAGTTCCCAACTTGTAAAGGTGAAAAAACCTGCATCTCACTAGGTGACATTGTTTAATGCGGTTTTACGACGGTTCATAACTTAACCTAACGTAACCTAACCTAACCTAACCTAACATAACCTAACGTAATCTAACCTAACCTAACCTAACGTAACCTAACCTAACCTAACCCAACCTAACCCAACCCAACCCAACCCAACAACACCCAACCCAACCTAACCTAACCTAACCTAACCTTACCTAACCTAACCAAATTATCCTTACCTAACCTAACCTAACCTAACGTAACCTAACCTAACCTAACCTAACGTAACCTAACCTAACCTAACGTAACCTAACCTAACCTAACCTAACCTAACCCAACCTAACCTAACCTAACCTAACCCAACTCAACCCAACCTAACCTAATCTAACCTAACCTAACCTAACCTAACCAAACCTAACCTAACCTAACCTAACCTAACCTAACCTAACGACGGTTGCAAGCGCTTTCACATTAGATATCGCAGTTCCCCACTTTTAATGGTGAAAAACACTGCATCTCACTAATTGACATTGTTTATTGCGGTTTTACGACGGTTCATAACTTAACCTAACCAACCATTCGCACTTGTATCTAAAAACGCTCTATTACACTGTTTTGTTCACAATTACGATATTTGCATAACCTCCCAGTTTTTCACCAACTTATTGCAGTACAGAAAGCTGTATCTCGCTAAATGACATTGTTCTTTAAGGTTTCACGATGCTTGCATGCGCTTTAACGAGAATATCACAATATAGCAGTTTCGCACTTGTAACGGTAGAACACGCAGTATTTGGCTTGTTCATTCCGTTTTGTGTGCTTTCACATATATCTCACTAAGTGAGATTGTTTAATGCGGTTTTACGACGGTTGATATGTCAACCTAACCTAACATTCGCACTTGTATCTAAAGACGCTCAATTACACTGTTTCGTTCACAATTACGATATTTGCTTGACCTCACAGTTTCTCACCAACTTATTACAGTACAAAACGCTGTATCTCGCTAAAGGACATCGTTCTTTAAGGTTTCATGATACTTGCATGCGCTTTACCGAGAATGTCACAACATAGCAGTTTCGCACTTGTAACGGGACAACACGCAGTATTTGGCTTGTTCATGCCGTTTTGTGTGCTTTCACAACATTTTACCTATCGCAGTTTCGTACTCGCAATAAAACAACACTATCTCGTTAAATGACGTCGTTTTTGGTGGTCTCACGACGCTACATAGCTTAAACTAACATACCTCAAGCTAACCTTCGCACTTCTATCGTTAGAAAACGTTTTACTCGCAACTTTACAATGTTTTCTACAAGATTACGACGGTTTCATGCGCTTTCACATTAGATATCGCAGTTCCCGACTTGTAATGGTGAAAAACACTGCATCTCACTAAGTGACATTGTTTAATGCGGTTTTACGACGGTTCATATCTTAACCTAACCTAACATTCGCACTTGTAATAAAAAACGCTCTATTACACTGTTTCGTTCACAATTACGATATTTGCTTGACCTCACAGTTTCTCACCAACTTATTACAGTACAGAACGCTGTATCTCGCTAAAGGACATCGTTCTTTAAGGTTTCATGATACTTGCATGCGCTTTACCGAGAATGTCACAACATAGCAGTTTCGTACTTGTAACGGTACAACACGCAGTATTTGGCTTGTTCATGCCGTTTTGTGCGCTTTCACAACATTTTACCTATCGCAGTTTCGTACTCGCAATAAAACAACACTATCTCGTTAAATGACGTCGTTTTTGCGACGCTACCTAGCTTAAACTAACATAACTCAACCTAACATAACCTTCGCACTTCTATCGTTAGAAAACGTTTTACTCGCTACTTTACAATGCTTTCTATAACATTACGACGGTTTCAAGCGCTTTCACATTAGATATCGCAGTTCTCATCTTGTAAAGGTGAAAAACACTGCATCTCACTAAGTGACATTTGTAGTGGAGCATACGCACCAACGCGTATGCGCCTTCGGAAGACAACAAAAAGCCCGTGCTCTGCTTGCGCGAGAGTTTGTGCCGCCTCTGCCAGACTTGCCGTACGCCCACTTTCCGTTGCGACCTCGCTGCGACTTCTCGGCTCGAATAAACGTCATCACATTTGGTGGAGGTGCGGAGTAATTCTCTGTCACGGAGTAATTCAATTCAGCCTTCTTAAGAGCGCGACTTGCATAAGCGACTACGTATTCGGTTTGGGTACCTTTCCGTTGTGCCAAAACTGCGCCAAGACCAACGCCGCTTGCATCAGTGTGAACTTCTGTGGCAGCAGTGGGGTCGTTGTGGCGAAGAATAGGTGGCGAGGTCAGCAGGCGGCGCAGCTGGTGAAATGCGTCGTCACATGCAGGTGACCATGCAGATATACCTTTGCTGTTGGAAAGCAGACTAGTCAGAGGTGCAATGATGGACGCGAAGTTGCGCACGAAGCGACGAAAGTAAGAGCAAAGACCAACGAAACTTCTTAGGGCTTTCAGTGATGTGGGCATGGGGAAGTCAGCGACAGCTCGAAGCTTGTCGGGGTCCGGAAGAACACCGTCTCTTGTGATGACATGTCCCAAGATGGTTAGTTTGCGGGCTGCGAAGTGGCACTTCTTGGTGTTAAGTTGTAGGCCTGCAGAAGCTAGACACGCCAGAACCTCGTGGAGACGACGAAGATGTGTCGGGAAATCAGCTGAAAAGACTACGATGTCATCTAGGTAACACAAGCAAGTTTTCCACTTGTGGGCCCGCAATATGGTATCTATCATGCGTTCAAACGTCGCAGGCGCGTTGCAGAGCCCAAATGGCATGACTTTGAACTCATACAGGCCATCTGGCGTTACAAAGGCTGTTTTAGGGCGATCACATTCAGCCATTGGCACCTGCCAATACCCAGAACGCAGATCCAAGGATGTGAAGTACTCGGCGCCTTGTAAACAGTCAAGAGCATCGTCTATTCGTGGTAGCGGGTAGACGTCTTTCTTTGTAATCTTGTTTAAGCGGCGATAGTCCACGCAAAATCGAACGGTGCCATCTTTTTTCTTTACCAGAACCACGGGTGACGACCAAGCGCTTTGAGAAGGCTGTATGACTCCACGTTTAAGCATGTCATCTACTTGCTCCGTAATGACGCGGCGCTCTTCGGCAGAAACGCGGTAAGGACGCTGTCGCAGAGGCGAATGTGAGCCGGTGTCAATAGTATGAGTGACAGTCGTGGTGCGGCCCAAAGCAGGTTTCTGAAAGTCGAAAGAAGAGCGAAACTTGTTAAGGAGAGCAACAAGTTGGCTGCGATGCGAGGGGGGAAGGTCTGCGTCAATAGCATCGTCGAAGGCTGGTGAGCTTGATGGCTCAGACGCCTGAGTGATTGCGGCAATCTGACATGGCGTTTCGTCGGGAAGAATAATATCATTGATATGGTCGACAGGTTGCACATATCCTAACGTTTCACCACGAAGCAAGCCAATGGGGTAGTTGCAGTGGTTGGTAACCAGCATTACGGTTAAACCAGACGCAATCGTAAGAACGGCAAATGGGAGCACGATGCCCTTGCGTTCAGTGAAAACAGGGGATGGCGTAAATACCACCGTGGCGTCAGGTTGCGCCACACATGAAAGGCTAATAGGGACTGAAGCTTCCGGAGGCAAGGTGATGTCGTCGTCAGCGATGAGTTTGCAGAGCAGTGGTGAATGGTCGGGCGATGGAAACTCACAATTTGGCACTAGGGACACTTCCGCACGGCAACAATCGATGATAGCTTCATGACCTGATAAGAAATCCCAACCCAGGATGAGGTCATGAGAGCAAGATGGTAGTACGAAAAATTGGACGATGTACAAAACGTCTTGGATGACGACGCGCGCCGTACACACAGACGAGGGCTGAATGCGTTGCGCGCTAGCCGTGGACAGCACGATGCCACAGAGAGATGTGGTCACTTTCTTCAGTTTGCGACAAAATTTTGCGTTCATCACAGAAACGGCGGCCCCAGTATCAATTAACGCTTGTGTGGCGACTCCCTCAACATTGACATCAACAACATTTCGCGGCGAAAATGGAGGCCTTGATAATTGCGCAGAAGTTGCAGTTCTTGCCTCTGGAACTGCACTGATTAGTTTCCCTCCTCAGGAGGTGGTCTACGACGCATAGGAGATGGTGATCGGCGACGAGGAGATGGGAAACGAGAAGTTGATGGGCGACGATCCGAGTCAGAGTGCCTCTGTTCGTATGCAGACGAGGTGGCCTGCTGCGACGCATAGGTAGGAGTTCCAAAGGAGGCGTACGCAGGTGTGGGACGGCGGCGGCAGTAGCGTGCAATGTGGCCAGCGATGCCACACGCGAAGCAGATAGGACGGTTGTCATGGGTGCGCCACTCATTAGATTGACGGAAAAAGCGAGGTGAGGGCCTGTAAACCGGTGGCGCTGCCGGAGGAGTTGGAGCCGATAAGGCGACTGGATGCGGTGGGGGCCGCGCGACCACAGCTGCGTAGCTGAGAGGTGAAGGCGGCGCAGTTGGTGCGTAGCCAGCAGTTGAGAGATCAGATGGCACCGAAGTGCACGGGTAAGAGGCCGGAACTGTAGGGAGTGCATTGCAAATTTCAGTGCGTATGGCCTGCTGCATATTCGAAGGGAGGCTTGTCGTGGGCGCGTCACTATGCGGCAGCAGGGAAAGCTGTCGGGCGACTTCCTCCCTGATGAAGTCTTTAATCTGGTTCGACAGAGTTCCTTGGTGAACGTTGCCATTGGCGAGTGCGACGGCCGAGATGGAATCTGGTGATGGAACACTCTGTCGGGCGATGGAACGCTGACGACGCAATTCATCGAAGCTCTGGCACAGGCTTACGAGGACCGCCACCGTGGTCGGGCTCTTCGCCAGCAACATCTGGAATGCGCCATCCTCGATGCCTTTGAGAATATGTCGAATTTTCTCTTCTTCAGGCATGGATGAGTTAACACGCCTGCAGAGGTCGAGCACATCCTCAATATAGCTAGTAAAGGTCTCACCAGGTTGCTGGGCTCGGTGGCGCAGACGCTGGTCAGCGCGGAGCTTGCGGACCTCTGGTCGGCCGAACGCTTCGGTCACGAGGGTCTTGAAGGTGGACCAGCTGGCGATGGCGGTTTCGCGGTTGGTGAACCATAGCTTGGCGACGTCAGCCAAGTAAAAGATGACATAGGCAAGCTTGGAGTCGTTGTCCCATTTGTTGCTGGCACTCACGCGTTCGTACAAGGAGAGCCAGTCTTCGACGTCTTGCTCACCACTGCCGCTGAAGATTGGTGGGTCCCGCTGACGGGTAGCACCGGGGCAGGTCGACGGGGCAGCCGATGGTGCTGGCTGGGCTGGGACGGGCTGGTTGGCGACTGCGTCAGTCATGTTTCGCGGTAGTCTTTCAGGCAACTTGCGAGAGCGGAGCTCCAGGTCTTCTTGGGGATCTCAGCACCCTCCACCAAATGTGATGACGTTTATTCGAGCCGAGAAGTCGCAGCGAGGTCGCAACGGAAAGTGGGCGTACGGCAAGTCTGGCAGAGGCGGCACAAACTCTCGCGCAAGCAGAGCACGGGCTTTTTGTTGTCTTCCGAAGGCGCATACGCGTTGGTGCGTATGCTCCACTACAATTGTTTAATGCGGTGTAGCGTATGCTCCACTACACATTGTTTAATGCGGTTTTAGCGCGGTTCATATCTTAACCTAACCTAACCTAACCTAACCCAACCTAACCTAATCTAACCTAACCTAACCTAACCAAACCTAACCTAACGTAACCTAACCTAACCTAACCTAACCTAACCTAACGACGTTTGCAAGCGCTTTCACATTAGATATCGCTGTTCCCGACTTGTAATGGTGAAAAACACTGCATCTCACTAAGTGACATTGTTTAATGCGGTTTTACGACAGGTTCATATCTTAACCTAACCTAACATTCGTACTTATATTGAAAAACGCTCTATTACACTGTTTCGTTCACAATTACGATATTTGCATAACCTCACAGTTTTTCACCAACTTATTGCAGTACAGAACGCTGTATCTCGCTAAATGACATTGTTCTTTAAGGTTTCACGATGCTTGCATGCGCTTTAACGAGAATATCACAATATAGCAGTTTCGCACTTGTAACGGTAGAACACGCAGTATTTGGCTTGTTCAAGCCGTTTTGTGTACTTTCACAACATTTCACCTATTGCAGTTTCGTACATGCAAGAAAACAACACTATCTCGTTAGATGACGTCCTTTTTGGTGGTTTCACGACGCTACCTAGCTTGAACTAACATAACTCAACCTAACATAACCTTCGCACTTCTATCGTTAGAAAACGTTTTACTCGCTACTTTACAATGCTTTCTATAACATTACGACAGTTTCAAGCGCTTTCACATTAGATATCGCAGTTCTCATCTTGTAAAGGTGAAAAACACTGCATCTCACTAAGTGACATTGTTTAATGCGGTTTTAGCGCGGTTCATATCTTAACCTAACCTAACCTAACCTAACCCAACCTAACCTAACATAACCTAACCTAACCTAACCTAACCTAACCTAACCAAACCTAACCTAACGTAACCTAACCTAACCTAACCTAACCTAACCTAACGACGTTTGCAAGCGCTTTCACATTAGATATCGCAGTTCCCGACTTGTAATGGTGAAAAACACTGCATCTCACTAAGTGACATTGTTTAATGCGGTTTTACGACGGTTCATATCTTAACCTAACCCAACATTCGTACTTGTATTGAAAAACGCTCTATTACACTGTTTCGTTCACAATTACGATATTTGCATAACCTGACAGTTTTTCACCAACTTATTGCAGTACAGAACGCTGTATCTCGCTAAATGACATTGTTCTTTAAGGTTTCACGATGCTTGCATGCGCTTTAACGAGAATATCACAATATAGCAGTTTCGCACTTGTAACGGTATAACACGCAGTATTTGGCTTGTTCATGCCGTTTTGTGTGCTTTCACAACATTTCACCTATCGCAGTTTAATACTCGCAATAAAACAACACTATCTCGTTAGATGACGTCGTTTTTGGTAGTTTCACGACGCTACCTAGCTTAAACTAACATAACCTAACCTAACTTTCGCACTTCTATCGTTAGAAAACGTTTTACTCGCTACTTTACATTGCTTTCTACAACATTACGACGGTTTCAAGCGCTTTCACATTAGATATCGCAGTTCCCAACTTGTAAAGGTGAAAAACACTGCATCTCACTAAGTGACATTGTTTATTGCGGTTTTACGACGGTTCATACCTTAACCTAACGTAACCTAACCTAACCTAACCCAACCTAACCTAACATAACCTAACCTAACCTAACCTAACCTAACCTAACCTAACCAAACCTAACCTAACGTAACCTAACCAAACCTAACCTAACCTAACCTAACGACGTTTGCAAGCGCTTTCACATTAGATATCGCTGTTCCCGACTTGTAATGGTGAAAAACACTGCATCTCACTAAGTGACATTGTTTAATGCGGTTTTACGACGGTTCATATCTTAACCTAACCTAACATTCGTACTTATATTGAAAAACGCTCTATTACACTGTTTCGTTCACAATTACAATATTTGCATAACCTCACAGTTTTTCACCAACTTATTGCAGTACAGAACGCTGTATCTCGCTAAATGACATTGTTCTTTAAGGTTTCACGATGCTTGCATGCGCTTTAACGAGAATATCACAATATAGCAGTTTCGCACTTGTAACGGTAGAACACGCAGTATTTGGCTTGTTCAAGCCGTTTTGTGTACTTTCACAACATTTCACCTATTGCAGTTTCGTACATGCAAGAAAACAACACTATCTCGTTAGATGACGTCCTTTTTGGTGGTCTCACGACGCTACATAGCTTAAACTAACATAACTCAAGCTAACCTTCGCACTTCTATCGTTAGAAAACGTTTTACTCGCTACTTTACAGTGCTTTCTACAACATTACAACGGTTTCATGCGCTTTCACATTAGATATCGTAGTTCCCGACTTCTAATGTTGAAAAACACTACATCTCACTAAGTGACATTGTTTAATGCGGTTTTACGACGGTTGATATCTCAACCTAACCTAACATTCGCACTTGTATCTGAATACGCTCAATTACACTGTTTCGTTCACAATTACGATATTTGCTTGACCTCACAGTTTCTCACCAACTTATTGCAGTACAGAACGCTGTATCTCGCTAAATGACATTGTTCTTTAAGGTTTCACGATGCTTGCATGCGCTTTACCGAGAATGTCACAACATAGCAGTTTCGCACTTGTAACGGTACAACACGCAGTATTTGGCTTGTTCATGCCGTTTTGTGTGCTTTCACAACATTTTACCTATCGCAGTTTCGTACTCGCAATAAAACAACACTATCTCGTTAGATGACGTCGTTTTTGGTGGTTTCACGACGCTACGTAGCTTAAACTAACATAACTCAACCTAACATAACCTTCGCACTTCTATCGTTAGAAAACGTTTTACTCGCTACTTTACATTGCTTTCTACAACATTACGACGGTTTCATGCGCTTTCACATTAGATATCGTAGTTCCCGACTTGTAATGTTGAAAAACACTACATCTCACTAAGTGACATTGTTTAATGCGGTTTTACGACGGTTGATATCTCAACCTAACCTAACATTCGCACTTGTATCTAAATACGCTCAATTACACTGTTTCGTTCACAATTACGATATTTGCATGACCTCACAGTTTCTCACCAACTTATTACAGTACAGAACGCTGTATCTCGCTAAATGACATCGTTCTTTAAGGTTTCACGATACTTGCATGCGCTTTAACGAGAATATCGCAATAAAGCAGTTTCGCACTTGTAACGGTACAACACGCAGTATCTGGCTTGTTCAAGCCGTTTTGTGTACTTTCACAACATTTCACCTATTGCAGTTTCGTACATGCAATAAAACAACACAATCTCGTTAGATGACGTCCTTTTTGGTGGTCTCACGACGCTACATAGCTTAAACTAACATAACTCAAGCTAACCTTCGCACTTCTATCGTTAGAAAACGTTTTACTCGCAACTTTACAATGTTTTCTACAAGATTACGACGGTTTCATGCGCTTTCACATTAGATATCGTAGTTCCCGACTTGTAATGTTGAAAAACACTACATCTCACTAAGTGACATTGTTAAATGCGGTTTTACGACGGTTGATATCTCAACCTAATCTAACATTCGCACTTGTATCTGAATACGCTCAATTACACTGTTTCGTTCACAATTACGATATTTGCATAACCTCACAGCTTTTCACCAACTTATTGCAGTACAGAACGCTGTATCTCGCTAAATGACATCGTTCTTTAAGGTTTCACGATACTTGCATGCGCTTTACCGAGAATGTCACAATATAGCAGTTTCGCACTTGTAACGGTAGAACACGCAGTATTTGGCTTGTTCATGCCGTTTTGTGTGCTTTCACAACATTTCACCTATCGCAGTTTAATACTCGCTATAAAACAACACTATCTCGTTAGATGACGTCGTTTTTGGTAGTTTCACGACGCTACCCAGCCTAAACTAACCTAACCTAACCTAACCTTCGCACTTCTATCGTTAGAAAACGTTTTACTCGCAACTTTACGATGTTTTCTACAAGATTACGACGGTTTCATGCGCTTTCACATTAGATATCGTAGTTCCCGACTTGTAATGTTGAAAAACACTACATCTCACTAAGTGACATTGTTTAATGCGGTTTTACGACGGTTGATATCTCAACCTAACCTAACATTCGCACTTGTATCTAAATACGCTCAATTACACTGTTTCGTTCACAATTACGATATTTGCTTGACCTCACAGTTTCTCACCAACTTATTACAGTACAGAACGCTGTATCTCGCTAAATGACATCGTTCTTTAAGGTTTCACGATACTTGCATGCGCTTTAACGAGAATATCGCAATAAAGCAGTTTCGCACTTGTAACGGTACAACACGCAGTATCTGGCTTGTTCAAGCCGTTTTGTGTACTTTCACAACATTTCACCTATTGCAGTTTCGTACATGCAATAAAACAACACTATCTCGTTAGATGACGTCCTTTTTGGTGGTCTCACGATGCTACATAGCTTAAAATAACATAACTCAAGCTAACCTTCGCACTTCTATCGTTAGAAAACGTTTTACTCGCAACTTTGCAATGTTTTCTACAAGATTACGACGGTTTCATGCGCTTTCACATTAGATATCGTAGTTCCCGACTTGTAATGTTGAAAAACACTACATCTCACTAAGTGACATTGTTTAATGCGGTTTTACGACAGTTGATATCTCAACCTAACCTAACATTCGCACTTGTATCTAAATACGCTCAATTACACTGTTTCGTTCACAATTACGATATTTGCTTGACCTCACAGTTTCTCACCAACTTATTACAGTACAGAACGCTGTATCTCGCTAAATGACATCGTTCTTTAAGGTTTCACGATACTTGCATGCGCTTTAACGAGAATATCACAATAAAGCAGTTTCGCACTTGTAACGGCACAAGACGCAGTATCTGGCTTGTTCATGCCGTTTTGTGTGCTTTCATCACATTTCACCTATCGCAGTTTCGTACTCGCAATAAAACAACACTATCTCGTTAGATGACGTTGTTTTTGGTAGTTTCACGACGCTACCTAGCTTAAACTAACCAAACCTTACCTAACATCTCTAACCTAACCTAACCTAACCTAACCAAACCTAACATAACCTTCGCACTTCTATCGTTAGAAAACGTTTTACTCGCTACTTTACATTGCTTTCTACAACATTACGACGGTTTCAAGCGCTTTCACATTAGATATCACAGTCCCCAACTTGTAAAGGTGAAAAACACTGCATCTCACTAAGTGACATTGTTTAATGCGGTTTTACGACGGTTCATACCTTAACCTAACGTAACCTAACCTAACCTAACCTAACCTTACCTAACCTAACCTAACCTAACCCAACCCAATCCAACCTAACCTAACCTAACCTAACCTAAACTAACCTAACCTAACCCAACCTAACCTAACCTAACCTAACCCAACCTAACCCAACCCAACCCAACCTAACCTAACCTAAGCTAACCTAAGCTAACCTAACCTAACCTAACCAAACCTAACCTAACCTAACTTAACCTAACCTAACGTAACCTAACCTAACCTAACCTATTCTAACGTAACCTAACCTTACCTGACCTAACCTAACCTAACGTAACCTAACCTAACCTAACATAACCTAACGTAACCTAACCTAACCTAACCTAACCTAACGTAACCTAACCTAACCTAACCCAACCTAACCCAACCCAACCCAACAACACCCAACCCAACCTAACCTAACCTTACCTAACCTAACCAAATTATCCTTACCTAACCTAACCTAACCTAACGTAACCTAACCTAACCTAACCTAACGTAACCTAACGTAACCTAACGTAACCTAACCTAACCTAACCTAACCTAACCCACCCTAACCTAACCTAACCTAACCTAACCCAACTCAACCCAACCTAACCTAATCTAACCTAACCTAACCTAACCTAACCTAACCTAACCTAACCAAACCTAACCTAACCTAACCTAACCTAACCTAACGACGGTTGCAAGCGCTTTCACATTAGATATCGCAGTTCCCCACTTTTAATGGTGAAAAACACTGCATCTCACTAATTGACATTGTTTAATGCGGTTTTACGACGGTTCATATCTTAACCTAACCTAACATTCGCACTTGTATCTAAAAACGCTCTATTACACTGTTTTGTTCACAATTACGATATTTGCATAACCTCACAGTTTTTCACCAACTTATTGCAGTACAGAACGCTGTATCTCGCTAAATGACATTGTTCTTTAAGGTTTCACGATGCTTGCATGCGCTTTAACGAGAATATCACAATATAGCAGTTTCGCACTTGTAACGGTAGAACACGCAGTATCTGGCTTGTTCAAGCCGTTTTGTGTACTTTCACATTTCACCTATTGCAGTTTCGTACATGCAATAAAACAACACTATCTCGTTAGATGACGTCCTTTTTGGTGGTCTCACGACGCTACATAGCTTAAACTAACATAACTCAAGCTAACCTTCGCACTTCTATCGTTAGAAAACGTTTTACTCGCAACTTTACAATGTTTTCTACAAGATTACGACGGTTTCATGCGCTTTCACATTAGATATCGTAGTTCCCGACTTGTAATGTTGAAAAACACTACATCTCACTAAGTGACATTGTTTAATGCGGTTTTACGACGGTTGATATCTCAACCTAACCTAACATTCGCACTTGTATCTGAATACGCTCAATTACACTGTTTCGTTCACAATTACGATATTTGCATAACCTCACAGCTTTTCACCATCTTATTGCAGTACAGAACGCTGTATCTCGCTAAATGACATTGTTCTTTAAGGTTTCACGATGCTTGCATGCGCTTTACCGAGAATGTCACAACATAGCAGTTTCGCACTTGTAACGGTACAACACGCAGTATTTGGCTTGTTCATGCCGTTTTGTGTGCTTTCACAACATTTTACCTATCGCAGTTTCGTACTCGCAATAAAACAACACTATCTCGTTAGATGACGTCGTTTTTGGTGGTTTCACGACGCTACGTAGCTTAAACTAACATAACTCAACCTAACATAACCTTCGCACTTCTATCGTTAGAAAACGTTTTACTCGCTACTTTACATTGCTTTCTACAACATTACGACGGTTTCATGCGCTTTCACATTAGATATCGTAGTTCCCGACTTGTAATGTTGAAAAACACTACATCTCACTAAGTGACATTGTTTAATGCGGTTTTACGACGGTTGATATCTCAACCTAACCTAACATTCGCACTTGTATCTAAATACGCTCAATTACACTGTTTCGTTCACAATTACGATATTTGCTTGACCTCACAGTTTCTCACCAACTTATTACAGTACAGAACGCTGTATCTCGCTAAATGACATCGTTCTTTAAGGTTTCACGATACTTGCATGCGCTTTAACGAGAATATCGCAATAAAGCAGTTTCGCACTTGTAACGGTACAACACGCAGTATCTGGCTTGTTCAAGCCGTTTTGTGTACTTTCACAACATTTCACCTATTGCAGTTTCGTACATGCAATAAAACAACACTATCTCGTTAGATGACGTCCTTTTTGGTGGTCTCACGACGCTACATAGCTTAAAATAACATAACTCAAGCTAACCTTCGCACTTCTATTGTTAGAAAACGTTTTACTCGCAACTTTGCAATGTTTTTTACAAGATTACGACGGTTTCATGCGCTTTCACATTAGATATCGTAGTTCCCGACTTGTAATGTTGAAAAACACTACATCTCACTAAGTGACATTGTTTAATGCGGTTTTACGACAGTTGATATCTCAACCTAACCTAACATTCGCACTTGTATCTAAATACGCTCAATTACACTGTTTCGTTCACAATTACGATATTTGCTTGACCTCACAGTTTCTCACCAACTTATTACAGTACAGAACGCTGTATCTCGCTAAATGACATCGTTCTTTAAGGTTTCACGATACTTGCATGCGCTTTACCGAGAATGTCACAACATAGCAGTTTCGCACTTGTAACGGTACAACACGCAGTATTTGGCTTGTTCATGCCGTTTTGTGTGCTTTCACAACATTTTACCTATCGCAGTTTCGTACTCGCAATAAAACAACACTATCTCGTTAGATGACGTCGTTTTTGGTGGTTTCACGACGCTACGTAGCTTAAACTAACATAACTCAACCTAACATAACCTTCGCACTTCTATCGTTAGAAAACGTTTTACTCGCTACTTTACATTGCTTTCTACAACATTACGACGGTTTCATGCGCTTTCACATTAGATATCGTAGTTCCCGACTTGTAATGTTGAAAAACACTACATCTCACTAAGTGACATTGTTTAATGCGGTTTTACGACGGTTGATATCTCAACCTAACCTAACATTCGCACTTGTATCTAAATACGCTCAATTACACTGTTTCGTTCACAATTACGATATTTGCATGACCTCACAGTTTCTCACCGACTTATTACAGTACAGAACGCTGTATCTCGCTAAATGACATCGTTCTTTAAGGTTTCACGATACTTGCATGCGCTTTAACGAGAATATCGCAATAAAGCAGTTTCGCACTTGTAACGGTACAACACGCAGTATCTGGCTTGTTCAAGCCGTTTTGTGTACTTTCACAACATTTCACCTATTGCAGTTTCGTACATGCAATAAAACAACACAATCTCGTTAGATGACGTCCTTTTTGGTGGTCTCACGACGCTACATAGCTTAAACTAACATAACTCAAGCTAACCTTCGCACTTCTATCGTTAGAAAACGTTTTACTCGCAACTTTACAATGTTTTCTACAAGATTACGACGGTTTCATGCGCTTTCACATTAGATATCGTAGTTCCCGACTTGTAATGTTGAAAAACACTACATCTCACTAAGTGACATTGTTAAATGCGGTTTTACGACGGTTGATATCTCAACCTAACCTAACATTCGCACTTGTATCTGAATACGCTCAATTACACTGTTTCGTTCACAATTACGATATTTGCATAACCTCACAGCTTTTCACCAACTTATTGCAGTACAGAACGCTGTATCTCGCTAAATGACATCGTTCTTTAAGGTTTCACGATACTTGCATGCGCTTTACCGAGAATGTCACAATATAGCAGTTTCGCACTTGTAACGGTAGAACACGCAGTATTTGGCTTGTTCATGCCGTTTTGTGTGCTTTCACAACATTTCACCTATCGCAGTTTAATACTCGCTATAAAACAACACTATCTCGTTAGATGACGTCGTTTTTGGTAGTTTCACGACGCTACCCAGCTTAAACTAACCTAACCTAACCTAACCTTCGCACTTCTATCGTTAGAAAACGCTTTACTCGCAACTTTACGATGTTTTCTACAAGATTACGACGGTTTCATGCGCTTTCACATTAGATATCGTAGTTCCCGACTTGTAATGTTGAAAAACACTACATCTCACTAAGTGACATTGTTTAATGCGGTTTTACGACGGTTGATATCTCAACCTAACCTAACATTCGCACTTGTATCTAAATACGCTCAATTACACTGTTTCGTTCACAATTACGATATTTGCTTGACCTCACAGTTTCTCACCAACTTATTACAGTACAGAACGCTGTATCTCGCTAAATGACATCGTTCTTTAAGGTTTCACGATACTTGCATGCGCTTTAACGAGAATATCGCAATAAAGCAGTTTCGCACTTGTAACGGTACAACACGCAGTATCTGGCTTGTTCAAGCCGTTTTGTGTACTTTCACAACATTTCACCTATTGCAGTTTCGTACATGCAATAAAACAACACTATCTCGTTAGATGACGTCCTTTTTGGTGGTCTCACGATGCTACATAGCTTAAAATAACATAACTCAAGCTAACCTTCGCACTTCTATTGTTAGAAAACGTTTTACTCGCAACTTTGCAATGTTTTCTACAAGATTACGACGGTTTCATGCGCTTTCACATTAGATATCGTAGTTCCCGACTTGTAATGTTGAAAAACACTACATCTCACTAAGTGACATTGTTTAATGCGGTTTTACGACAGTTGATATCTCAACCTAACCTAACATTCGCACTTGTATCTAAATACGCTCAATTACACTGTTTCGTTCACAATTACGATATTTGCTTGACCTCCCAGTTTCTCACCAACTTATTACAGTACAGAACGCTGTATCTCGCTAAATGACATCGTTCTTTAAGGTTTCACGATACTTGCATGCGCTTTAACGAGAATATCACAATAAAGCAGTTTCGCACTTCTAACGGCACAAGACGCAGTATCTGGCTTGTTCATGCCGTTTTGTGTGCTTTCACAACATTTCACCTATCGCAGTTTCGTACTCGCAATAAAACAACACTATTTCGTTAGATGACGTTGTTTTTGGTAGTTTCACGACGCTACCTAGCTTAAACTAACCAAGCCTTACCTAACATCTCTAACCTAACCTAACCTAACCTAACCAAACCTAACATAACCTTCGCACTTCTATCGTTAGAAAACGTTTTACTCGCTACTTTACATTGCTTTCTACAACATTACGACGGTTTCAAGCGCTTTCACATTAGATATCACAGTCCCCAACTTGTAAAGGTGAAAAACACTGCATCTCACTAAGTGACATTGTTTAATGCGGTTTTACGACGGTTCATACCTTAACCTAACGTAACCTAACCTAACCTAACCTAACCTTACCTAACCTAACCTAACCTAACCCAACCCAATCCAACCTAACCTAACCTAACCTAACCTAAACTAACCTAACCTAACCCAACCTAACCTAACCTAACCTAACCCAACCTAACCCAACCCAACCCAACCTAACCTAACCTAAGCTAACCTAAGCTAACCTAACCTAACCTAACCAAACCTAACCTAACCTAACTTAACCTAACCTAACGTAACCTAACCTAACCTAACCTATTCTAACGTAACCTAACCTTACCTGACCTAACCTAACCTAACGTAACCTAACCTAACCTAACATAACCTAACGTAACCTAACCTAACCTAACCTAACCTAACGTAACCTAACCTAACCTAACCCAACCTAACCCAACCCAACCCAACAACACCCAACCCAACCTAACCTAACCTTACCTAACCTAACCAAATTATCCTTACCTAACCTAACCTAACCTAACGTAACCTAACCTAACCTAACCTAACGTAACCTAACGTAACCTAACGTAACCTAACCTAACCTAACCCACCCTAACCTAACCTAACCTAACCTAACCCAACTCAACCCAACCTAACCTAATCTAACCTAACCTAACCTAACCTAACCTAACCTAACCAAACCTAACCTAACCTAACCTAACCTAACCTAACCTAACGACGGTTGCAAGCGCTTTCACATTAGATATCGCAGTTCCCCACTTTTAATGGTGAAAAACACTGCATCTCACTAATTGACATTGTTTAATGCGGTTTTACGACGGTTCATATCTTAACCTAACCTAACATTCGCACTTGTATCTAAAAACGCTCTATTACACTGTTTTGTTCACAATTACGATATTTGCATAACCTCACAGTTTTTCACCAACTTATTGCAGTACAGAACGCTGTATCTCGCTAAATGACATTGTTCTTTAAGGTTTCACGATGCTTGCATGCGCTTTAACGAGAATATCACAATATAGCAGTTTCGCACTTGTAACGGTAGAACACGCAGTATCTGGCTTGTTCAAGCCGTTTTGTGTACTTTCACAACATTTCACCTATTGCAGTTTCGTACATGCAATAAAACAACACTATCTCGTTAGATGACGTCCTTTTTGGTGGTCTCACGACGCTACATAGCTTAAACTAACATAACTTAAGCTAACCTTCGCACTTCTATCGTTAGAAAACGTTTTACTCGCAACTTTACAATGTTTTCTACAAGATTACGACGGTTTCATGCGCTTTCACATTAGATATCGTAGTTCCCGACTTGTAATGTTGAAAAACACTACATCTCACTAAGTGACATTGTTTAATGCGGTTTTACGACGGTTGACATCTCAACCTAACCTAACATTCGCACTTGTATCTGAATACGCTCAATTACACTGTTTCGTTCACAATTACGATATTTGCATAACCTCACAGCTTTTCACCATCTTATTGCAGTACAGAACGCTGTATCTCGCTAAATGACATTGTTCTTTAAGGTTTCACGATGCTTGCATGCGCTTTACCGAGAATGTCACAACATAGCAGTTTCGCACTTGTAACGGTACAACACGCAGTATTTGGCTTGTTCATGCCGTTTTGTGTGCTTTCACAACATTTTACCTATCGCAGTTTCGTACTCGCAATAAAACAACACTATCTCGTTAGATGACATCGTTTTTGGTGGTTTCACGACGCTACGTAGCTTAAACTAACATAACTCAACCTAACATAACCTTCGCACTTCTATCGTTAGAAAACGTTTTACTCGCTACTTTACATTGCTTTCTACAACATTACGACGGTTTCATGCGCTTTCACATTAGATATCGTAGTTCCCGACTTGTAATGTTGAAAAACACTACATCTCACTAAGTGACATTGTTTAATGCGGTTTTACGACGGTTGATATCTCAACCTAACCTAACATTCGCACTTGTATCTAAATACGCTCAATTACACTGTTTCGTTCACAATTACGATATTTGCTTGACCTCACAGTTTCTCACCAACTTATTACAGTACAGAACGCTGTATCTCGCTAAATGACATCGTTCTTTAAGGTTTCACGATACTTGCATGCGCTTTAACGAGAATATCGCAATAAAGCAGTTTCGCACTTGTAACGGTACAACACGCAGTATCTGGCTTGTTCAAGCCGTTTTGTGTACTTTCACAACATTTCACCTATTGCAGTTTCGTACATGCAATAAAACAACACTATCTCGTTAGATGACGTCCTTTTTGGTGGTCTCACGACGCTACATAGCTTAAAATAACATAACTCAAGCTAACCTTCGCACTTCTATCGTTAGAAAACGTTTTACTCGCAACTTTGCAATGTTTTTTACAAGATTACGACGGTTTCATGCGCTTTCACATTAGATATCGTAGTTCCCGACTTGTAATGTTGAAAAACACTACATCTCACTAAGTGACATTGTTTAATGCGGTTTTACGACAGTTGATATCTCAACCTAACCTAACATTCGCACTTGTATCTAAATACGCTCAATTACACTGTTTCGTTCACAATTACGATATTTGCTTGACCTCACAGTTTCTCACCAACTTATTACAGTACAGAACGCTGTATCTCGCTAAATGACATCGTTCTTTAAGGTTTCACGATACTTGCATGCGCTTTAACGAGAATATCACAATAAAGCAGTTTCGCACTTGTAACGGCACAAGACGCAGTATCTGGCTTGTTCATGCCGTTTTGTGTGCTTTCACAACATTTCACCTATCGCAGTTTCGTACTCGCAATAAAACAGCACTATCGCGTTAGATGACGTTGTTTTTGGTAGTTTCACGACGCTACCTCGCTTAAAGTAACCAAACCTTACCTAACATCCCTAACCTAACCTAACCTAACCTAACCAAACCTAACATAACCTTCGCACTTCTATCGTTAGAAAACGTTTTACTCGCTACTTTACATTGCTTTCTAAAACATTACGACGGTTTCAAGCGCTTTCACATTAGATATCACAGTCCCCAACTTGTAAAGGTGAAAAACACTGCATCTCACTAAGTGACATTGTTTAATGCGGTTTTACGACGGTTCATACCTTAACCTAACGTAACCTAACCTAACCTAACCTAACCTTACCTAACCTAACCTAACCTAACCCAACCCAATCCAACCTAACCTAACCTAACCTAACCTAAACTAACCTAACCTAACCCAACCTAATCTAACCTAACCTAACCCAACCTAACCCAACCCAACCCAACCTAACCTAACCTAAGCTAACCTAAGCTAACCTAACCTAACCTAACCAAACCTAACCTAACCTAACTTAACCTAACCTAACGTAACCTAACCTAACCTAACCTATTCTAACGTAACCTAACCTTACCTGACCTAACCTAACCTAACGTAACCTAACCTAACCTAACATAACCTAACGTAACCTAACCTAACCTAACCTAACGTAACCTAACCTAACCTAACCCAACCTAACCCAACCCAACCCAACAACACCCAACCCAACCTAACCTAACCTAACCTAACCTTACCTAACTTAACCAAATTATCCTTACCTAACCTAACCTAACCTAACGTAACCTAACCTAACCTAACCTAACGTAACCTAACGTAACCTAACGTAACCTAACCTAACCTAACCTAACCCAACCTAACCTAACCTAACCTAACCTAACCCAACTCAACCCAACCTAACCTAATCTAACCTAACCTAACCTAACCTAACCAAACCTAACCTAACCTAACCTAACCTAACCTAACGACGGTTGCAAGCGCTTTCACATTAGATATCGCAGTTCCCCACTTTTAATGGTGAAAAACACTGCATCTCACTAATTGACATTGTTTAATGCGGTTTTACGACGGTTCATATCTTAACCTAACCTAACATTCGCACTTGTATCTAAAAACGCTCTATTAAACTGTTTTGTTCACAATTACGATATTTGCATAACCTCACAGTTTTTCACCAACTTATTGCAGTACAGAACGCTGTATCTCGCTAAATGACATTGTTCTTTAAGGTTTCACGATGCTTGCATGCGCTTTAACGAGAATATCACAATATAGCAGTTTCGCACTTGTAAAGGTACAACACGCAGTATTTGGCTTGTTCATGCCGTTTTGTGTGCTTTCACAACATTTTACCTATCGCAGTTTCGTACTCGCAATAAAACAACACTATCTCGTTAGATGACGTCGTTTTTGGTGGTTTCACGACGCTACCTAGCCTAAACTAACATAACTCAACCTAACATAACCTTCGCACTTCTATCGTTAGAAAACGTTTTACTCGCTACTTTACATTGCTTTCTACAACATTACGACGGTTTCAAGCGCTTTCACATTAGATATCGCAGTTCCCAACTTGTAAAGGTGAAAAACACTGCATCTCACTAAATGACATTGTTTAATGCGGTTTTAGCGCGGTTCATATCTTAACCTAACCTAACCTAACCTAACCCAACCTAACCTAACATAACCTAACCTATCCAACCAAACCTAACCCAACGTAACCTAACCTAACCTAACCTAACCTAACCTAACCTAACCTAACGACGTTTGCAAGCGCTTTCACATTAGATATCGCAGTTCCCGACTTGTAATGGTGAAAAACTGCATCTCACTAAGTGACATTGTTTAATGCGGTTTTACGACGGTTCATATCTTAACCTAACCTAACATTCGTACTTGTATTGAAAAACGCTCTATTACACTGTTTCGTTCACAATTACGATATTTGCATAACCTCACAGTTTTTCACCAACTTATTGCAGTACAGAACGCTGTATCTCGCTAAATGACATTGTTCTTTAAGGTTTCACGATGCTTGCATGCGCTTTAACGAGAATATCACAATATAGCAGTTTCGCACTTGTAACGGTAGAACACGCAGTATTTGGCTTTTTCATGCCGTTTTGTGTGCTTTCACAACATTTCACCTATCGCAGTTTAATACTCGCAATAAAACAACACTATCTCGTTAGATGACGTCCTTTTTGGTGGTCTCACGACGCTACATAGCTTAAACTAACATAACTCAAGCTAACCTTCGCACTTCTATCGTTAGAAAACGTTTTACTCGCAACTTTACAATGTTTTCTACAAGATTACGACGGTTTCATGCGCTTTCACATTAGATATCGTAGTTCCCGACTTGTAATGTTGAAAACCACTACATCTCACTAAGTGACATTGTTTAAAGCGGTTTTACGACGGTTGATATCTCAACCTAACCTAACATTCGCACTTGTATCTAAATACGCTCAATTACACTGTTTCGTTCACAATTACGATATTTGCTTGACCTCACAGTTTCTCACCAACTTATTACAGTACAGAACGCTGTATCTCGCTAAATGACATCGTTCTTTAAGGTTTCACGATACTTGCATGCGCTTTACCGAGAATGTCACAACATAGCAGTTTCGCACTTGTAACGGTACAACACGCAGTATTTGGCTTGTTCATGCCGTTTTGTGTGCTTTCACAACATTTTACCTATCGCAGTTTCGTACTCGCAATAAAAACACTATCTCGTTAGATGACGTCGTTTTTGGTGGTTTCACGACGCTACGTAGCTTAAACATAACTCAACCTAACATAACCTTCGCACTTCTATCGTTAGAAAACGTTTTACTCGCTACTTTACATTGCTTTCTACAACATTACGACGGTTTCATGCGCTTTCACATTAGATATCGTAGTTCCCGACTTGTAATGTTGAAAAACACTACATCTCACTAAGTGACATTGTTTATTGCGGTTTTACGACGGTTGATATCTCAACCTAACCTAACATTCGCACTTGTATCTAAATACGCTCAATTACACTGTTTCGTTCACAATTACGATATTTGCTTGACCTCACAGTTTCTCACCAACTTATTACAGTACAGAACGCTGTATCTCGCTAAATGACAACGTTCTTTAAGGTTTCACGATACTTGCATGCGCTTTAACGAGAATATCGCAATAAAGCAGTTTCGCACTTGTAACGGTACAACACGCAGTATCTGGCTTGTTCAAGCCGTTTTGTGTACTTTCACAACATTTCACCTATTGCAGTTTCGTACATGCAATAAAACAACACTATCTCGTTAGATGACGTCTTTTTTGGTGGTCTCACGACGCTACATAGCTTAAACTAACATACCTCAAGCTAACCTTCGCACTTCAATCGTTAGAAAACGTTTTACTCGCAACTTTACAATGTTTTCTACAAGATTACGACGGTTTCATGCGCTTTCACATTAGATATCGCAGTTCCCGACTTGTAATGGTGAAAAACACTGCATCTCACTAAGTGACATTGTTTAATGCGGTTTTACGACGGTTCATATCTTAACCTAACCTAACATTCGCACTTGTATTAAAAAACGCTCTATTACACTGTTTCGTTCACAATTAGGATATTTGCATAACCTCACAGTTTTTCACCAACTTATTGCAGTACAGAACGCTGTATCTCGCTAAATGACATCGTTCTTTAAGGTTTCACGATGCTTGCAGGCGCTTTAACGAGAATATCACAACATAGCAGTTTCGCACTTGTAACGGTACAACACGCAGTATTTGGCTTGTTCATGCCGTTTTGTGTGCTTTCACAACATTTCACCTATCGCAGTTTCGTACTCGCAATAAAACAACACTATCTCGTTAGATGACGTTGTTTTTGGTAGTTTCACGACGCTACCTAGCTTAAACTAACATAACTCAACCTAACATAACTTTCGCACTTCTATCGTTAGAAAACGTTTTACTCGCTACTTTACATTGCTTTCTACAACATTACGACGGTTTCAAGCGCTTTCACATTAGATATCGCAGTTCCCAACTTGTAAAGGTGAAAAACACTGCATCTCACTAAGTGACATTGTTTAATGCGGTTTTACGACGGTTCATAACTTAACCTAACGTAACCTAACCTAACCTAACCTAACATAACCTAACGTAACCTAACCTAACCTAACCTAACGTAACCTAACCTAACCTAACCCAACCTAACCCAACCCAACCCAACCCAACAACACCCAACCCAACCTAACCTAACCTAACCTAACCTTACCTAACCTAACCAAATTATCCTTACCTAACCTAACCTAACCTAACGTAACCTAACCTAACCTAACCTAACGTAACCTAACCTAACCTAACCTAACGTAACCTAACCTAACCTAACGTAACCTAACCTAACCTAACCTAACCCAACCTAACCTAACCTAACCTAACCCAACTCAACCCAACCTAACCTAATCTAACCTAACCTAACCTAACCTAACCAAACCTAACCTAACCTAACCTAACCTAACCTAACCTAACGACGGTTGCAAGCGCTTTCACATTAGATATCGCAGTTCCCCACTTTTAATGGTGAAAAACACTGCATCTCACTAATTGACATTGTTTATTGCGGTTTTACGACGGTTCATAACTTAACCTAACCCAACATTCGCACTTGTATCTAAAAACGCTCTATTACACTGTTTTGTTCACAATTACGATATTTGCATAACCTCCCAGTTTTTCACCAACTTATTGCAGTACAGAAAGCTGTATCTCGCTAAATGACATTGTTCTTTAAGGTTTCACGATGCTTGCATGCGCTTTAACGAGAATATCACAATATAGCAGTTTCGCACTTGTAACGGTAGAACACGTAGTATTTGGCTTGTTCATTCCGTTTTGTGTGCTTTCACATATATCTCACTAAGTGAGATTGTTTAATGCGGTTTTACGACGGTTGATATGTCAACCTAACCTAACATTCGCACTTGTATCTAAAGACGCTCAATTACACTGTTTCGTTCACAATTACGATATTTGCTTGACCTCACAGTTTCTCACCAACTTATTACAGTACAAAACGCTGTATCTCGCTAAAGGACATCGTTCTTTAAGGTTTCATGATACTTGCATGCGCTTTACCGAGAATGTCACAACATAGCAGTTTCGCACTTGTAACGGTACAACACGCAGTATTTGGCTTGTTCATGCCGTTTTGTGTGCTTTCACAACATTTTACCTATCGCAGTTTCGTACTCGCAATAAAACAACACTATCTCGTTAAATGACGTCGTTTTTGGTGGTCTCACGACGCTACATAGCTTAAACTAACATAACTCAAGCTAACCTTCGCACTTCTATCGTTAGAAAACGTTTTACTCGCAACTTTACAATGTTTTCTACAAGATTACGACGGTTTCATGCGCTTTCACATTAGATATCGCAGTTCCCGACTTGTAATGGTGAAAAACACTGCATCTCACAAAGTGACATTGTTTAATGCGGTTTTACGACGGTTCATATCTTAACCTAACCTAACATTCGCACTTGTAATAAAAAACGCTCTATTACACTGTTTCGTTCACAATTAGGATATTTGCATAACCTCACAGTTTTTCACCAACTTATTGCAGTACAGAACGCTGTATCTCGCTAAATGACATCGTTCTTAAAGGTTTGACGATGCTTGCATGCGCTTTAACGAGAATATCACAACATAGCAGTTTCGCACTTGTAACGGTACAACACGCAGTATTTGGCTTGTTCATGCCGTTTTGTGTGCTTTCACAACATTTCACCTATCGCAGTTTCGTACTCGCAATAAAACAACACTATCTCGTTAGATGACGTTGTTTTTGGTAGTTTCACGACGCTACCTAGCTTAAACTAACATAACTCAACCTAACATAACTTTCGCACTTCTATCGTTAGAAAACGTTTTACTCGCTACTTTACATTGCTTTCTACAACATTACGACGGTTTCAAGCGCTTTCACATTAGATATCACAGTTCCCAACTTGTAAAGGTGAAAAACACTGCATCTCACTAAGTGACATTGTTTAATGCGGTTTTACGACGGTTCATACCTTAACCTAACGTAACCTAACCTAACCTAACCTAACCTTACCACCCTAACCTAACCTAAGCCAACCCAACCCAACCTAACCTAACCTAACCTAACCTAAACTAACCTAACCCAACCTAACCTAACCTAACCTAACCTAACCCAACCTAACCTAACACAACCCAACCCAACCTAACCTAACCTAAGCTAACCTAACCTAACCTAACCAAACCTAACCTAACCTAACTTAACCTAACCTAACGTAACCTAACCTAACCTAACCTATTCTAACGTAACCTAACCTTACCTGACCTAACCTAACCTAACGCAACCTAACCTAACCTAACATAACCTAACGTAACCTAACCTAACCTAACCAAATTATCCTTACCTAACCTAACCTAACCTAACGTAACCTAACCTAACCTAACGCAACCTAACCTAACCTAACGTAACCTATCCTAACCTAACCCAACCGAACCTAACCTAACCTAACCTAACCCAACTCAACCCAACCTAACCTAACCTAACCTAACCTAACCAAACCTAACCTAACCTAACCTAACCTAACCTAACGACGGTTGCAAGCGCTTTCACATTAGATATCGCAGTTCCCCACTTTTAATGGTGAAAAACACTGCATCTCACTAATTGACATTGTTTAATGCGGTTTTACGACGGTTCATATCTTAACCTAACCTAACATTCGCACTTGTATCTAAAAACGCTCTATTACACTGTTTTGTTCACAATTACGATATTTGCATAACCTCCCAGTTTTTCACCAACTTATTGCAGTACAGAACGCTGTATCTCGCTAAATGACATTGTTCTTTAAGGTTTCACGATGCTTGCATGCTCTTTAACGAGAATATCACAATATAGCAGTTTCGCACTTGAAACGGTAGAACACGCAGTATTTGGCTTGTTCATTCCGTTTTGTGTGCTTTCACAACATTTCACCTATCGCAGTTTAATACTCGCAATAAAACAACACTATCTCGTTAGATGACGTCGTTTTTGGTAGTTTCACGACGCTACCTAGCTTAACCTAACCTAACCTAACCTAACCTTCGCACTTCTATCGTTAGAAAACGTTTTATTCGCAACTTTACAATGTTTTCTACAAGATTACGACGGTTTCATGCGCTTTCACATTAGATATCGTAGTTCCCGACTTGTAATGTTGAAAAACACTACATCTCACTAAGTGAGATTGTTTAATGCGGTTTTACGACGGTTGATATGTCAACCTAACCTAACATTCGCACTTGTATCTAAAGACGCTCAATTACACTGTTTCGTTCACAATTACGATATTTGCTTGACCTCACAGTTTCTCACCAACTTATTACAGTACAGAACGCTGTATCTCGCTAAAGGACATCGTTCTTTAAGGTTTCATGATACTTGCATGCGCTTTACCGAGAATGTCACAACATAGCAGTTTCGTACTTGTAACGGTACAACACGCAGTATTTGGCTTGTTCATGCCGTTTTGTGCGCTTTCACAACATTTTACCTATCGCAGTTTCGTACTCGCAATAAAACAACACTATCTCGTTAAATGACGTCGTTTTTGCGACGCTACCTAGCTTAAACTAACATAACTCAACCTAACATAACCTTCGCACTTCTATCGTTAGAAAACGTTTTACTCGCTACTTTACAATGCTTTCTATAACATTACGACGGTTTCAAGCGCTTTCACATTAGATATCGCAGTTCTCATCTTGTAAAGGTGAAAAACACGGCATCTCACTAAGTGACATTTGTAGTGGAGCATACGCACCAACGCGTATGCGCCTTCGGAAGACAACAAAAAGCCCGTGCTCTGCTTGCGCGAGAGTTTGTGCCGCCTCTGCCAGACTTGCCGTACGCCCACTTTCCGTTGCGACCTCGCTGCGACTTCTCGGCTCGAATAAACGTCATCACATTTGGTGGAGGTGCGGAGTAATTCTCCGTCACGGAGTAATTCAATTCAGCCTTCTTAAGAGCGCGACTTGCATAAGCGACTACGTATTCGGTTTGGGTACCTTTCCGTTGTGCCAAAACTGCGCCAAGACCAACGCCGCTTGCATCAGTGTGAACTTCTGTGGCAGCAGTGGGGTCGTAGTGGCGAAGAATAGGTGGCGAGGTCAGCAGGCGGCGCAGCTGGTGAAATGCGTCGTCACATGCAGGTGACCATGCAGATATACCTTTGCTGTTGGAAAGCAGACTAGTCAGAGGTGCAATGATGGACGCGAAGTTGCGCACGAAGCGACGAAAGTAAGAGCAAAGACCAACGAAACTTAGGGCTTTCAGTGATGTGGGCATGGGGAAGTCAGCGACAGCTCGAAGCTTGTCGGGGTCCGGAAGAACACCGTCTCTTGTGATGACATGTCCCAAGATGGTTAGTTTGCGGGCTGCGAAGTGGCACTCCTTGGTGTTAAGTTGTAGGCCTGCAGAAGCTAGACACGCCAGAACCTCGTGGAGACGACGAAGATGTGTCGGGAAATCAGCTGAAAAGACTACGATGTCATCTAGGTAACACAAGCAAGTTTTCCACTTGTGGGCCCGCAATATGGTATCTATCATGCGTTCAAACGTCGCAGGCGCGTTGCAGAGCCCAAATGGCATGACTTTGAACTCATACAGGCCATCTGGCGTTACAAAGGCTGTTTTAGGGCGATCACATTCAGCCATTGGCACCTGCCAATACCCAGAACGCAGATCCAAGGATGTGAAGTACTCGGCGCCTTGTAAACAGTCAAGAGCATCGTCTATTCGTGGTAGCGGGTAGACGTCTTTCTTTGTAATCTTGTTTAAGCGGCGATAGTCCACGCAAAATCGAACGGTGCCATCTTTTTTCTTTACCAGAACCACGGGTGACGACCAAGCGCTTTGAGAAGGCTGTATGACTCCACGTTTAAGCATGTCATCTACTTGCTCCGTAATGACGCGGCGCTCTTCGGCAGAAACGCGGTAAGGACGCTGTCGCAGAGGCGAATGTGAGCCGGTGTCAATAGTATGAGTGACAGTCGTGGTGCGGCCCAAAGCAGGTTTCTGAAAGTCGAAAGAAGAGCGAAACTTGTTAAGGAGAGCAACAAGTTGGCTGCGATGCGAGGGGGGAAGGTCTGCGTCAATAGCATCGTCGAAGGCTGGTGAGCTTGATGGCTCAGACGCCTGAGTGATTGCGGCAATCTGACATGGCGTTTCGTCGGGAAGAATAATATCATTGATATGGTCGACAGGTTGCACATATCCTAACGTTTCACCACGAAGCAAGCCAATGGGGTAGTTGCAGTGGTTGGTAACCAGCATTACGGTTAAACCAGACGCAATCGTGAGAACGGCAAATGGGAGCACGATGCCCTTGCGTTCAGTGAAAACAGGGGATGGCGTAAATACCACCGTGGCGTCAGGTTGCGCCACACATGAAAGGCTAATAGGGACTGAAGCTTCCGGAGGCAAGGTGATGTCGTCGTCAGCGATGAGTTTGCAGAGCAGTGGTGAATGGTCGGGCGATGGAAACTCACAATTTGGCACTAGGGACACTTCCGCACGGCAACAATCGATGATAGCTTCATGACCTGATAAGAAATCCCAACCCAGGATGAGGTCATGAGAGCAAGATGGTAGTACGAAAAATTGGACGATGTACAAAACGTCTTGGATGACGACGCGCGCCGTACACACAGACGAGGGCTGAATGCGTTGCGCGCTAGCCGTGGACAGCACGATGCCACAGAGAGATGTGGTCACTTTCTTCAGTTTGCGACAAAATTTTGCGTTCATCACAGAAACGGCGGCCCCAGTATCAATTAACGCTTGTGTGGCGACTCCCTCAACATTGACATCAACAACATTTCGCGGCGAAAATGGAGGCCTTGATAATTGCGCAGAAGTTGCAGTTCTTGCCTCTGGAACTGCACTGATTAGTTTCCCTCCTCAGGAGGTGGTCTACGACGCATAGGAGATGGTGATCGGCGACGAGGAGATGGGAAACGAGAAGTTGATGGGCGACGATCCGAGTCAGAGTGCCTCTGTTCGTATGCAGACGAGGTGGCCTGCTGCGACGCATAGGTAGGAGTTCCAAAGGAGGCGTACGCAGGTGTGGGACGGCGGCGGCAGTAGCGTGCAATGTGGCCAGCGATGCCACACGCGAAGCAGATAGGACGGTTGTCATGGGTGCGCCACTCATTAGATTGACGGAAAAAGCGAGGTGAGGGCCTGTAAACCGGTGGCGCTGCCGGAGGAGTTGGAGCCGATAAGGCGACTGGATGCGGTGGGGGCCGCGCGACCACAGCTGCGTAGCTGAGAGGTGAAGGCGGCGCAGTTGGTGCGTAGCCAGCAGTTGAGAGATCAGATGGCACCGAAGTGCACGGGTAAGAGGCCGGAACTGTAGGGAGTGCATTGCAAATTTCAGTGCGTATGGCCTGCTGCATATTCGAAGGGAGGCTTGTCGTGGGCGCGTCACTATGCGGCAGCAGGGAAAGCTGTCGGGCGACTTCCTCCCTGATGAAGTCTTTAATCTGGTTCGACAGAGTTCCTTGGTGAACGTTGCCATTGGCGAGTGCGACGGCCGAGATGGAATCTGGTGATGGAACACTCTGTCGGGCGATGGAACGCTGACGACGCAATTCATCGAAGCTCTGGCACAGGCTTACGAGGACCGCCACCGTGGTCGGGCTCTTCGCCAGCAACATCTGGAATGCGCCATCCTCGATGCCTTTGAGAATATGTCGAATTTTCTCTTCTTCAGGCATGGATGAGTTAACACGCCTGCAGAGGTCGAGCACATCCTCAATATAGCTAGTAAAGGTCTCACCAGGTTGCTGGGCTCGGTGGCGCAGACGCTGGTCAGCGCGGAGCTTGCGGACCTCTGGTCGGCCGAACGCTTCGGTCACGAGGGTCTTGAAGGTGGACCAGCTGGCGATGGCGGTTTCGCGGTTGGTGAACCATAGCTTGGCGACGTCAGCCAAGTAAAAGATGACATAGGCAAGCTTGGAGTCGTTGTCCCATTTGTTGCTGGCACTCACGCGTTCGTACAAGGAGAGCCAGTCTTCGACGTCTTGCTCACCACTGCCGCTGAAGATTGGTGGGTCCCGCTGACGGGTAGCACCGGGGCAGGTCGACGGGGCAGCCGATGGTGCTGGCTGGGCTGGGACGGGCTGGTTGGCGACTGCGTCAGTCATGTTTCGCGGTAGTCTTTCAGGCAACTTGCGAGAGCGGAGCTCCAGGTCTTCTTGGGGATCTCAGCACCCTCCACCAAATGTGATGACGTTTATTCGAGCCGAGAAGTCGCAGCGAGGTCGCAACGGAAAGTGGGCGTACGGCAAGTCTGGCAGAGGCGGCACAAACTCTCGCGCAAGCAGAGCACGGGCTTTTTGTTGTCTTCCGAAGGCGCATACGCGTTGGTGCGTATGCTCCACTACAATTGTTTAATGCGGTGTAGCGTATGCTCCACTACACATTGTTTAATGCGGTTTTAGCGCGGTTCATATCTTAACCTAACCTAACCTAACCTAACCCAACCTAACCTAACCTAACCTAACCTAACCTAACCAAACCTAACCTAACGTAACCTAACCTAACCTAACCTAACCTAACCTAACCTAACGACGTTTGCAAGCGCTTTCACATTAGATATCGCTGTTCCCGACTTGTAATGGTGAAAAACACTGCATCTCACTAAGTGACATTGTTTAATGCGGTTTTACGACGGTTCATATCTTAACCTAACCTAACATTCGTACTTATATTGAAAAACGCTCTATTACACTGTTTCGTTCACAATTACGATATTTGCATAACCTCACAGTTTTTCACCAACTTATTGCAGTACAGAACGCTGTATCTCGCTAAATGACATTGTTCTTTAAGGTTTCACGATGCTTGCATGCGCTTTAACGAGCATATCACAATATAGCAGTTTCGCACTTGTAACGGTAGAACACGCAGTATTTGGCTTGTTCAAGCCGTTTTGTGTACTTTCACAACATTTCACCTATTGCAGTTTCGTACATCCAAGAAAACAACACTATCTCGTTAGATGACGTCCTTTTTGGTGGTCTCACGACGCTACATAGCTTAAACTAACATAACTCAAGCTAACCTTCGCACTTCTATTGTTAGAAAACGTTTTACTCGCAACTTTAAAATGTTTTCTACAAGATTACGACGGTTTCATGCGCTTTCACATTAGATATCGTAGTTCCCGACTTGTAATGTTGAAAAACACTACATCTCACTAAGTGACATTGTTTAATGCGGTTTTACGACGGTTGATATCTCAACCTAACCTAACATTCGCACTTGTATCTAAATACGCTCAATTACACTGTTTCGTTCACAATGACGATATTTGCTTGACCTCACAGTTTCTCACCAACTTATTACAGTACAGAACGCTGTATCTCGCTAAATGACATCGTTCTTTAAGGTTTCACGATACTTGCATGCGCTTTACCGAGAATGTCACAACATAGCAGTTTCGCACCTGTAACGGTACAACACGCAGTATTTGGCTTGTTCATGCCGTTTTGTGTGCTTTCACAACATTTTACCTATCGCAGTTTCGTACTCGCAATAAAACAACACTATCTCGTTAGATGACGTCGTTTTTGGTGGTTTCACGACGCTACGTAGCTTAAACTAACATAACTCAACCTAACATAACCTTCGCACTTCTATCGTTAGAAAACGTTTTACTCGCTACTTTACATTGCTTTCTACAACATTACGACGGTTTCATGCGCTTTTACACTAGATATCGTAGTTCCTGACTTGTAATGTTGAAAAACACTACATCTCACTAAGTGACATTGTTTAATGCGGTTTTACGACGGTTGATATCTCAACCTAACCTAACATTCGCACTTGTATCTAAATACGCTCAATTACACTGTTTCGTTCACAATTACGATATTTGCTTGACCTCACTGTTTCTCACCAACTTATTACAGTACAGAACGCTGTATCTCGCTAAATGACATCGTTCTTTAAGGTTTCACGATGTTTGCATGCGCTTTAACGAGAATATCACAACATAGCAGTTTCGCACTTGTAACGGTACAACACGCAGTATTTGGCTTGTTCATGCCGTTTTGTGTGCTTTCACAACATTTCACCTATCGCAGTTTCGTACTCGCAATAAAACAACACTATCTCGTTAGATGACGTTGTTTTTGGTAGTTTCACGACGCTACCTAGCTTAAACTAACATAACTCAACCTAACATAACTTTCGCACTTCTATCGTTAGAAAACGTTTTACTCGCTACTTTACATTGCTTTCTACAACATTTCGACGGTTTCAAGCGCTTTCACATTAGATATCACAGTTCCCAACTTGTAAAGGTGAAAAACACTGCATCTCACTAAGTGACATTGTTTAATGCGGTTTTACGACGGTTCATACCTTAACCTAACGTAACCTAACCTAACCTAACCTAACCTTACCACCCTAACCTAACCTAAGCCAACCCAACACAACCTAACCTAACCTAACCTAACCTAACCTAACCCAACCTAACCTAACCCAACCCAACCCAACCTAACCTAACCTAAGCTAACCTAACCTAACCTAACCAAACCTAACCTAACCTAACTTAACCTAACCTAACGTAACCTAACCTAACCTAACCTATTCTAACGTAACCTAACCTTACCTGACCTAACCTAACCTAACGCAACCTAACCTAACCTAACATAACCTAACGTAACCTAACCTAACCTAACCTAACCTAACCTAACGTAACCTAACCTAACCTAACCCAAGCTAACCCAACCCAACCCAACCCAACAACACCCAACCCAACCTAACCTAACCTTACCTAACCTAACCAAATTATCCTTACCTAACCTAACCTAACCTAACGTAACCTAACCTAACCTAACGTACCTAACGTAACCTAACGAAACCTAACCTAACCTAACCTAACCCAACCTAACCTAACCTAACCTAACCTAACCTAACCCAACTCAACCCAACCTAACCTAATCTAACCTAACCTAACCTAACCTAACCAAACCTAACCTAACCTAACCTAACCTAACGACGGTTGCAAGCGCTTTCACATTAGATATCGCAGTTCTCATCTTGTAGAGGTGAAAAACACTGCATCTCACTAAGTGACATTGTTTAATGCGGTTTTAGCGCGGTTCATATCTTAACCTAACCTAACCTAACCTAACCCAACTTAACCTAACATAACCTAACCTAACCAAACCTAACCTAACCTAACCAAACCTAACCTAACGTAACCTAACCTAACCTAACCTAACCTAACGACGTTTGCAAGCGCTTTCACATTAGATATCGCAGTTCCCGACTTGTAATGGTGAAAAACACTGCATCTCACTAAGTGACATTGTTTAATGCGGTTTTACGACGGTTCATATCTTAACCTAACCTAACATTCGTACTTGTATTGAAAAACGCTCTATTACACCGTTTCGTTCACAATTACGATATTTGCATAACCTGACAGTTTTTCACCAACTTATTGCAGTACAGAACGCTGTATCTCGCTAAATGACATTGTTCTTTAAGGTTTCACGATGCTTGCATGCGCTTTAACGAGAATATCACAATATAGCAGTTTCGCACTTGTAACGGTATAACACGCAGTATTTGGCTTGTTCATGCCGTTTTGTGTGCTTTCACAACATTTCACCTATCGCAGTTTAATACTCGCAATAAAACAACACTATCTCGTTAGATGACGTCGTTTTTGGTAGTTTCACGACGCTACCTAGCTTAAACTAACATAACCTAACATAACTTTCGCACTTCTATCGTTAGAAAACGTTTTACTCGCTACTTTACATTGCTTTCTACAACATTACGACGGTTTCAAGCGCTTTCACATTAGATATCGCAGTTCCCAACTTGTAAAGGTGAAAAACACTGCATCTCACTAAGTGACATTGTTTATTGCGGTTTTACGACGGTTCATACCTTAACCTAACGTAACCTAACCTAACCTAACCCAACCTAACCTAACATAACCTAACCTAACCTAACCTAACCTAACCAAACCTAACCTAACGTAACCTAACCAAACCTAACCTAACCTAACATAACCTAACGACGTTTGCAAGCGCTTTCACATTAGATATCGCTGTTCCCGACTTGTAATGGTGAAAAACACTGCATCTCACTAAGTGACATTGTTTAATGCGGTTTTACGACGGTTCATATCTTAACCTAACCTAACATTCGTACTTATATTGAAAAACGCTCTATTACACTGTTTCGTTCACAATTACAATATTTGCATAACCTCACAGTTTTTCACCAACTTATTGCAGTACAGAACGCTGTATCTCGCTAAATGACATTGTTCTTTAAGGTTTCACGATGCTTGCATGCGCTTTAACGAGAATATCACAATATAGCAGTTTCGCACTTGTAACGGTAGAACACGCAGTATTTGGCTTGTTCAAGCCGTTTTGTGTACTTTCACAACATTTCACCTATTGCAGTTTCGTACATGCAAGAAAACAACACTATCTCGTTAGATGACGTCCTTTTTGGTGGTCTCACGACGCTACATAGCTTAAACTAACATAACTCAAGCTAACCTTCGCACTTCTATCGTTAGAAAACGTTTTACTCGCAACTTTACGATGTTTTCTACAAGATTACGACGGTTTCATGCGCTTTCACATTAGATATCGTAGTTCCCGACTTGTAATGTTGAAAAACACTACATCTCACTAAGTGACATTGTTTAATGCGGTTTTACGACGGTTGATATCTCAACCTAACCTAACATTCGCACTTGTATCTAAATACGCTCAATTACACTGTTTCGTTCACAATGACGATATTTGCTTGACCTCACAGTTTCTCACCAACTTATTACAGTACAGAACGCTGTATCTCGCTAAATGGCATCGTTCTTTAAGGTTTCACGATACTTGCATGCGCTTTACCGAGAATGTCACAACATAGCAGTTTCGCACTTGTAACGGTACAACACGCAGTATTTGGCTTGTTCATGCCGTTTTGTGTGCTTTCACAACATTTTACCTATCGCAGTTTCGTACTCGCAATAAAACAACACTATCTCGTTAGATGACGTCGTTTTTGGTGGTTTCACGACGCTACGTAGCTTAAACTAACATAACTCAACCTAACATAACCTTCGCACTTCTATCGTTAGAAAACGTTTTACTCGCTACTTTACATTGCTTTCTACAACATTACAACGGTTTCATGCGCTTTCACATTAGATATCGTAGTTCCCGACTTGTAATGTTGAAAAACACTACATCTCACTAAGTGACATTGTTTAATGCGGTTTTACGACGGTTGATATCTCAACCTAACCTAACATTCGCACTTGTATCTGAATACGCTCAATTACACTGTTTCGTTCACAATTACGATATTTGCTTGACCTCACAGTTTCTCACCAACTTATTACAGTACAGAACGCTGTATCTCGCTAAATGACATCGTTCTTTAAGGTTTCACGATACTTGCATGCGCTTTACCGAGAATGTCACAACATAGCAGTTTCGCACTTGTAACGGTACAACACGCAGTATCTGGCTTGTTCAAGCCGTTTTGTGTACTTTCACAACATTTCACCTATTGCAGTTTCGTACATGCAATAAAACAACACTATCTCGTTAGATGACGTCCTTTTTGGTGGTCTCACGACGCTACATAGCTTAAACTAACATAACTCAAGCTAACCTTCGCACTTCTATCGTTAGAAAACGTTTTACTCGCAACTTTACAATGTTTTCTACAAGATTACGACGGTTTCATGCGCTTTCACATTAGATATCGTAGTTCCCGACTTCTAATGTTGAAAAACACTACATCTCACTAAGTGACATTGTTTAATGCGGTTTTACGACGGTTGATATCTCAACCTAACCTAACATTCGCACTTGTATCTAAATACGCTCAATTACACTGTTTCGTTCACAATTACGATATTTGCTTGACCTCACAGTTTCTCACCAACTTATTACAGTACAGAACGCTGTATCTCGCTAAATGACATCGTTCTTTAAGGTTTCACGATACTTGCATGCGCTTTAACGAGAATATCGCAATAAAGCAGTTTCGCACTTGTAACGGTACAACACGCAGTATCTGGCTTGTTCAAGCCGTTTTGTGTACTTTCACAACATTTCACCTATTGCAGTTTCGTACATGCAATAAAACAACACTATCTCGTTAGATGACGTCCTTTTTGGTGGTTTCACGACGCTACGTAGCTTAAACTAACATAACTCAACCTAACATAACCTTCGCACTTCTATCGTTAGAAAACGTTTTACTCGCAACTTTACAATGTTTTCTACAAGATTACGACGGTTTCATGCGCTTTCACATTAGATATCGTAGTTCCCGACTTGTAATGTTGAAAAACACTACATCTCACTAAGTGACATTGTTTATTGCGGTTTTACGACGGTTGATATCTCAACCTAACCTAACATTCGCACTTGTATCTAAATACGCTCAATTACACTGTTTCGTTCACAATTACGATATTTGCTTGACCTCACAGTTTCTCACCAACTTATTACAGTACAGAACGCTGTATCTCGCTAAATGACAACGTTCTTTAAGGTTTCACGATACTTGCATGCGCTTTAACGAGAATATCGCAATAAAGCAGTTTCGCACTTGTAACGGTACAACACGCAGTATCTGGCTTGTTCAAGCCGTTTTGTGTACTTTCACAACATTTCACCTATTGCAGTTTCGTACATGCAATAAAACAACACTATCTCGTTAGATGACGTCCTTTTTGGTGGTCTCACGACGCTACATAGCTTAAACTAACATAACTCAAGCTAACCTTCGCACTTCTATCGTTAGAAAACGTTTTACTCGCAACTTTACAATGTTTTCTACAAGATTACGACGGTTTCATGCGCTTTCACATTAGATATCGCAGTTCCCGACTTGTAATGGTGAAAAACACTGCATCTCACTAAGTGACATTGTTTAATGCGGTTTTACGACGGTTCATATCTTAACCTAACCTAACATTCGCACTTGTATTAAAAAACGCTCTATTACACTGTTTCGTTCACAATTAGGATATTTGCATAACCTCACAGTTTTTCACCAACTTATTGCAGTACAGAACGCTGTATCTCGCTAAATGACATCGTTCTTTAAGGTTTCACGATGCTTGCAGGCGCTTTAACGAGAATATCACAACATAGCAGTTTCGCACTTGTAACGGTACAACACGCAGTATTTGGCTTGTTCATGCCGTTTTGTGTGCTTTCACAACATTTCACCTATCGCAGTTTCGTACTCGCAATAAAACAACACTATCTCGTTAGATGACGTTGTTTTTGGTAGTTTCACGACGCTACCTAGCTTAAACTAACATAACTCAACCTATCATAACTTTCGCACTTCTATCGTTAGAAAACGTTTTACTCGCTACTTTACATTGCTTTCTACAACATTACGACGGTTTCAAGCGCTTTCACATTAGATATCGCAGTTCCCAACTTGTAAAGGTGAAAAACACTGCATCTCACTAAGTGACATTGTTTAATGCGGTTTTACGACGGTTCATAACTTAACCTAACGTAACCTAACCTAACCTAACCTAACATAACCTAACGTAACCTAACCTAACCTAACCTAACGTAACCTAACCTAACCTAACCCAACCTAACCCAACCCAACCCAACCCAACAACACCCAACCCAACCTAACCTAACCTAACCTAACCTTACCTAACCTAACCAAATTATCCTTACCTAACCTAACCTAACCTAACGTAACCTAACCTAACCTAACCTAACGTAACCTAACCTAACCTAACGTAACCTAACCTAACCTAACCTAACCCAACCTAACCTAACCTAACCTAACCCAACTCAACCCAACCTAACCTAATCTAACCTAACCTAACCTAACCTAACCAAACCTAACCTAACCTAACCTAACCTAACCTAACCTAACCTAACGACGGTTGCAAGCGCTTTCACATTAGATATCGCAGTTCCCCACTTTTAATGGTGAAAAACACTGCATCTCACTAATTGACATTGTTTATTGCGGTTTTACGACGGTTCATAACTTAACCTAACCCAACATTCGCACTTGTATCTAAAAACGCTCTATTACACTGTTTTGTTCACAATTACGATATTTGCATAACCTCCCAGTTTTTCACCAACTTATTGCAGTACAGAAAGCTGTATCTCGCTAAATGACATTGTTCTTTAAGGTTTCACGATGCTTGCATGCGCTTTAACGAGAATATCACAATATAGCAGTTTCGCACTTGTAACGGTAGAACACGCAGTATTTGGCTTGTTCATTCCGTTTTGTGTGCTTTCACATATATCTCACTAAGTGAGATATTTTAATGCGGTTTTACGACGGTTGATATGTCAACCTAACCTAACATTCGCACTTGTATCTAAAGACGCTCAATTACACTGTTTCGTTCACAATTACGATATTTGCTTGACCTCACAGTTTCTCACCAACTTATTACAGTACAAAACGCTGTATCTCGCTAAAGGACATCGTTCTTTAAGGTTTCATGATACTTGCATGCGCTTTACCGAGAATGTCACAACATAGCAGTTTCGCACTTGTAACGGTACAACACGCAGTATTTGGCTTGTTCATGCCGTTTTGTGTGCTTTCACAACATTTTACCTATCGCAGTTTCGTACTCGCAATAAAACAACACTATCTCGTTAAATGACGTCGTTTTTGGTGGTCTCACGACGCTACATAGCTTAAACTAACATAACTCAAGCTAACCTTCGCACTTCTATCGTTAGAAAACGTTTTACTCGCAACTTTACAATGTTTTCTACAAGATTACGACGGTTTCATGCGCTTTCACATTAGATATCGCAGTTCCCGACTTGTAATGGTGAAAAACACTGCATCTCACTAAGTGACATTGTTTAATGCGGTTTTACGACGGTTCATATCTTAACCTAACCTAACATTCGCACTTGTAATAAAAAACGCTCTATTACACTGTTTCGTTCACAATTAGGATATTTGCATAACCTCACAGTTTTTCACCAACTTATTGCAGTACAGAACGCTGTATCTCGCTAAATGACATCGTTCTTAAAGGTTTGACGATGCTTGCATGCGCTTTAACGAGAATATCACAACATAGCAGTTTCGCACTTGTAACGGTACAACACGCAGTATTTGGCTTGTTCATGCCGTTTTGTGTGCTTTCACAACATTTCACCTATCGCAGTTTCGTACTCGCAATAAAACAACACTATCTCGTTAGATGACGTTGTTTTTGGTAGTTTCACGACGCTACCTAGCTTAAACTAACATAACTCAACCTAACATAACTTTCGCACTTCTATCGTTAGAAAACGTTTTACTCGCTACTTTACATTGCTTTCTACAACATTACGACGGTTTCAAGCGCTTTCACATTAGATATCACAGTTCCCAACTTGTAAAGGTGAAAAACACTGCATCTCACTAAGTGACATTGTTTAATGCGGTTTTACGACGGTTCATACCTTAACCTAACGTAACCTAACCTAACCTAACCTAACCTTACCACCCTAACCTAACCTAAGCCAACCCAACCCAACCTAACCTAACCTAACCTAACCTAAACTAACCTAACCCAACCTAACCTAACCTAACCTAACCTAACCCAACCTAACCTAACACAACCCAACCCAACCTAACCTAACCTAAGCTAACCTAACCTAACCTAACCAAACCTAACCTAACCTAACTTAACCTAACCTAACGTAACCTAACCTAACCTAACCTATTCTAACGTAACCTAACCTTACCTGACCTAACCTAACCTAACGCAACCTAACCTAACCTAACATAACCTAACGTAACCTAACCTAACCTAACCAAATTATCCTTACCTAACCTAACCTAACCTAACGTAACCTAACCTAACCTAACGCAACCTAACCTAACCTAACGTAACCTAACCTAACCTAACCCAACCGAACCTAACCTAACCTAACCTAACCCAACTCAACCCAACCTAACCTAACCTAACCTAACCTAACCAAACCTAACCTAACCTAACCTAACCTAACCTAACGACGGTTGCAAGCGCTTTCACATTAGATATCGCAGTTCCCCACTTTTAATGGTGAAAAACACTGCATCTCACTAATTGACATTGTTTAATGCGGTTTTACGACGGTTCATATCTTAACCTAACCTAACATTCGCACTTGTATCTAAAAACGCTCTATTACACTGTTTTGTTCACAATTACGATATTTGCATAACCTCCCAGTTTTTCACCAACTTATTGCAGTACAGAACGCTGTATCTCGCTAAATGACATTGTTCTTTAAGGTTTCACGATGCTTGCATGCGCTTTAACGAGAATATCACAATATAGCAGTTTCGCACTTGAAACGGTAGAACACGCAGTATTTGGCTTGTTCATTCCGTTTTGTGTGCTTTCACAACATTTCACCTATCGCAGTTTAATACTCGCAATAAAACAACACTATCTCGTTAGATGACGTCGTTTTTGGTAGTTTCACGACGCTACCTAGCTTAACCTAACCTAACCTAACCTAACCTTCGCACTTCTATCGTTAGAAAACGTTTTATTCGCAACTTTACAATGTTTTCTACAAGATTACGACGGTTGCAAGCGCTTTCACATTAGATATCGCAGTTCCCCACTTTTAATGGTGAAAAACACTGCATCTCACTAATTGACATTGTTTAATGCGGTTTTACGACGGTTGATATGTCAACCTAACCTAACATTCGCACTTGTATCTAAAGACGCTCAATTACACTGTTTCGTTCACAATTACGATATTTGCTTGACCTCACAGTTTCTCACCAACTTATTACAGTACAGAACGCTGTATCTCGCTAAAGGACATCGTTCTTTAAGGTTTCATGATACTTGCATGCGCTTTACCGAGAATGTCACAACATAGCAGTTTCGTACTTGTAACGGTACAACACGCAGTATTTGGCTTGTTCATGCCGTTTTGTGCGCTTTCACAACATTTTACCTATCGCAGTTTCGTACTCGCAATAAAACAACACTATCTCGTTAAATGACGTCGTTTTTGCGACGCTACCTAGCTTAAACTAACATAACTCAACCTAACATAACCTTCGCACTTCTATCGTTAGAAAACGTTTTACTCGCTACTTTACAATGCTTTCTATAACATTACGACGGTTTCAAGCGCTTTCACATTAGATATCGCAGTTCTCATCTTGTAAAGGTGAAAAACACTGCATCTCACTAAGTGACATTTGTAGTGGAGCATACGCACCAACGCGTATGCGCCTTCGGAAGACAACAAAAAGCCCGTGCTCTGCTTGCGCGAGAGTTTGTGCCGCCTCTGCCAGACTTGCCGTACGCCCACTTTCCGTTGCGACCTCGCTGCGACTTCTCGGCTCGAATAAACGTCATCACATTTGGTGGATGTGCGGAGTAATTCTCCGTCACGGAGTAATTCAATTCAGCCTTCTTAAGAGCGCGACTTGCATAAGCGACTACGTATTCGGTTTGGGTACCTTTCCGTTGTGCCAAAACTGCGCCAAGACCAACGCCGCTTGCATCAGTGTGAACTTCTGTGGCAGCAGTGGGGTCGTAGTGGCGAAGAATAGGTGGCGAGGTCAGCAGGCGGCGCAGCTGGTGAAATGCGTCGTCACATGCAGGTGACCATGCAGATATACCTTTGCTGTTGGAAAGCAGACTAGTCAGAGGTGCAATGATGGACGCGAAGTTGCGCACGAAGCGACGAAAGTAAGAGCAAAGACCAACGAAACTTAGGGCTTTCAGTGATGTGGGCATGGGGAAGTCAGCGACAGCTCGAAGCTTGTCGGGGTCCGGAAGAACACCGTCTCTTGTGATGACATGTCCCAAGATGGTTAGTTTGCGGGCTGCGAAGTGGCACTTCTTGGTGTTAAGTTGTAGGCCTGCAGAAGCTAGACACGCCAGAACCTCGTGGAGACGACGAAGATGTGTCGGGAAATCAGCTGAAAAGACTACGATGTCATCTAGGTAACACAAGCAAGTTTTCCACTTGTGGGCCCGCAATATGGTATCTATCATGCGTTCAAACGTCGCAGGCGCGTTGCAGAGCCCAAATGGCATGACTTTGAACTCATACAGACCATCTGGCGTTACAAAGGCTGTTTTAGGGCGATCACATTCAGCCATTGGCACCTGCCAATACCCAGAACGCAGATCCAAGGATGTGAAGTACTCGGCGCCTTGTAAACAGTCAAGAGCATCGTCTATTCGTGGTAGCGGGTAGACGTCTTTCTTTGTAATCTTGTTTAAGCGGCGATAGTCCACGCAAAATCGAACGGTGCCATCTTTTTTCTTTACCAGAACCACGGGTGACGACCAAGCGCTTTGAGAAGGCTGTATGACTCCACGTTTAAGCATGTCATCTACTTGCTCCGTAATGACGCGGCGCTCTTCGGCAGAAACGCGGTAAGGACGCTGTCGCAGAGGCGAATGTGAGCCGGTGTCAATAGTATGAGTGACAGTCGTGGTGCGGCCCAAAGCAGGTTTCTGAAAGTCGAAAGAAGAGCGAAACTTGTTAAGGAGAGCAACAAGTTGGCTGCGATGCGAGGGGGGAAGGTCTGCGTCAATAGCATCGTCGAAGGCTGGTGAGCTTGATGGCTCAGACGCCTGAGTGATTGCGGCAATCTGACATGGCGTTTCGTCGGGAAGAATAATATCATTGATATGGTCGACAGGTTGCACATATCCTAACGTTTCACCACGAAGCAAGCCAATGGGGTAGTTGCAGTGGTTGGTAACCAGCATTACGGTTAAACCAGACGCAATCGTAAGAACGGCAAATGGGAGCACGATGCCCTTGCGTTCAGTGAAAACAGGGGATGGCGTAAATACCACCGTGGCGTCAGGTTGCGCCACACATGAAAGGCTAATAGGGACTGAAGCTTCCGGAGGCAAGGTGATGTCGTCGTCAGCGATGAGTTTGCAGAGCAGTGGTGAATGGTCGGGCGATGGAAACTCACAATTTGGCACTAGGGACACTTCCGCACGGCAACAATCGATGATAGCTTCATGACCTGATAAGAAATCCCAACCCAGGATGAGGTCATGAGAGCAAGATGGTAGTACGAAAAATTGGACGATGTACAAAACGTCTTGGATGACGACGCGCGCCGTACACACAGACGAGGGCTGAATGCGTTGCGCGCTAGCCGTGGACAGCACGATGCCACAGAGAGATGTGGTCACTTTCTTCAGTTTGCGACAAAATTTTGCGTTCATCACAGAAACGGCGGCCCCAGTATCAATTAACGCTTGTGTGGCGACTCCCTCAACATTGACATCAACAACATTTCGCGGCGAAAATGGAGGCCTTGATAATTGCGCAGAAGTTGCAGTTCTTGCCTCTGGAACTGCACTGATTAGTTTCCCTCCTCAGGAGGTGGTCTACGACGCATAGGAGATGGTGATCGGCGACGAGGAGATGGGAAACGAGAAGTTGATGGGCGACGATCCGAGTCAGAGTGCCTCTGTTCGTATGCAGACGAGGTGGCCTGCTGCGACGCATAGGTAGGAGTTCCAAAGGAGGCGTACGCAGGTGTGGGACGGCGGCGGCAGTAGCGTGCAATGTGGCCAGCGATGCCACACGCGAAGCAGATAGGACGGTTGTCATGGGTGCGCCACTCATTAGATTGACGGAAAAAGCGAGGTGAGGGCCTGTAAACCGGTGGCGCTGCCGGAGGAGTTGGAGCCGATAAGGCGACTGGATGCGGTGGGGGCCGCGCGACCACAGCTGCGTAGCTGAGAGGTGAAGGCGGCGCAGTTGGTGCGTAGCCAGCAGTTGAGAGATCAGATGGCACCGAAGTGCACGGGTAAGAGGCCGGAACTGTAGGGAGTGCATTGCAAATTTCAGTGCGTATGGCCTGCTGCATATTCGAAGGGAGGCTTGTCGTGGGCGCGTCACTATGCGGCAGCAGGGAAAGCTGTCGGGCGACTTCCTCCCTGATGAAGTCTTTAATCTGGTTCGACAGAGTTCCTTGGTGAACGTTGCCATTGGCGAGTGCGACGGCCGAGATGGAATCTGGTGATGGAACACTCTGTCGGGCGATGGAACGCTGACGACGCAATTCATCGAAGCTCTGGCACAGGCTTACGAGGACCGCCACCGTGGTCGGGCTCTTCGCCAGCAACATCTGGAATGCGCCATCCTCGATGCCTTTGAGAATATGTCGAATTTTCTCTTCTTCAGGCATGGATGAGTTAACACGCCTGCAGAGGTCGAGCACATCCTCAATATAGCTAGTAAAGGTCTCACCAGGTTGCTGGGCTCGGTGGCGCAGACGCTGGTCAGCGCGGAGCTTGCGGACCTCTGGTCGGCCGAACGCTTCGGTCACGAGGGTCTTGAAGGTGGACCAGCTGGCGATGGCGGTTTCGCGGTTGGTGAACCATAGCTTGGCGACGTCAGCCAAGTAAAAGATGACATAGGCAAGCTTGGAGTCGTTGTCCCATTTGTTGCTGGCACTCACGCGTTCGTACAAGGAGAGCCAGTCTTCGACGTCTTGCTCACCACTGCCGCTGAAGATTGGTGGGTCCCGCTGACGGGTAGCACCGGGGCAGGTCGACGGGGCAGCCGATGGTGCTGGCTGGGCTGGGACGGGCTGGTTGGCGACTGCGTCAGTCATGTTTCGCGGTAGTCTTTCAGGCAACTTGCGAGAGCGGAGCTCCAGGTCTTCTTGGGGATCTCAGCACCCTCCACCAAATGTGATGACGTTTATTCGAGCCGAGAAGTCGCAGCGAGGTCGCAACGGAAAGTGGGCGTACGGCAAGTCTGGCAGAGGCGGCACAAACTCTCGCGCAAGCAGAGCACGGGCTTTTTGTTGTCTTCCGAAGGCGCATACGCGTTGGTGCGTATGCTCCACTACAATTGTTTAATGCGGTGTAGCGTATGCTCCACTACACATTGTTTAATGCGGTTTTAGCGCGGTTCATATCTTAACCTAACCTAACCTAACCTAACCCAACCTAACCTAACCTAACCTAACCTAACCTAACCAAACCTAACCTAACGTAACCTAACCTAACCTAACCTAACCTAACCTAACCTAACCTAACGACGTTTGCAAGCGCTTTCACATTAGATATCGCTGTTCCCGACTTGTAATGGTGAAAAACACTGCATCTCACTAAGTGACATTGTTTAATGCGGTTTTACGACGGTTCATATCTTAACCTAACCTAACATTCGTACTTATATTGAAAAACGCTCTATTACACTGTTTCGTTCACAATTACGATATTTGCATAACCTCACAGTTTTTCACCAACTTATTGCAGTACAGAACGCTGTATCTCGCTAAATGACATTGTTCTTTAAGGTTTCACGATGCTTGCATGCGCTTTAACGAGCATATCACAATATAGCAGTTTCGCACTTGTAACGGTAGAACACGCAGTATTTGGCTTGTTCAAGCCGTTTTGTGTACTTTCACAACATTTCACCTATTGCAGTTTCGTACATCCAAGAAAACAACACTATCTCGTTAGATGACGTCCTTTTTGGTGGTCTCACGACGCTACATAGCTTAAACTAACATAACTCAAGCTAACCTTCGCACTTCTATTGTTAGAAAACGTTTTACTCGCAACTTTAAAATGTTTTCTACAAGATTACGACGGTTTCATGCGCTTTCACATTAGATATCGTAGTTCCCGACTTGTAATGTTGAAAAACACTACATCTCACTAAGTGACATTGTTTAATGCGGTTTTACGACGGTTGATATCTCAACCTAACCTAACATTCGCACTTGTATCTAAATACGCTCAATTACACTGTTTCGTTCACAATGACGATATTTGCTTGACCTCACAGTTTCTCACCAACTTATTACAGTACAGAACGCTGTATCTCGCTAAATGACATCGTTCTTTAAGGTTTCACGATACTTGCATGCGCTTTACCGAGAATGTCACAACATAGCAGTTTCGCACCTGTAACGGTACAACACGCAGTATTTGGCTTGTTCATGCCGTTTTGTGTGCTTTCACAACATTTCACCTATCGCAGTTTCGTACTCGCAATAAAACAACACTATCTCGTTAGATGACGTCGTTTTTGGTGGTTTCACGACGCTACGTAGCTTAAACTAACATAACTCAACCTAACATAACCTTCGCACTTCTATCGTTAGAAAACGTTTTACTCGCTACTTTACATTGCTTTCTACAACATTACGACGGTTTCATGCGCTTTTACACTAGATATCGTAGTTCCTGACTTGTAATGTTGAAAAACACTACATCTCACTAAGTGACATTGTTTAATGCGGTTTTACGACGGTTGATATCTCAACCTAACCTAACATTCGCACTTGTATCTAAATACGCTCAATTACACTGTTTCGTTCACAATTACGATATTTGCTTGACCTCACTGTTTCTCACCAACTTATTTCAGTACAGAACGCTGTATCTCGCTAAATGACATCGTTCTTTAAGGTTTCACGATGTTTGCATGCGCTTTAACGAGAATATCACAACATAGCAGTTTCGCACTTGTAACGGTACAACACGCAGTATTTGGCTTGTTCATGCCGTTTTGTGTGCTTTCACAACATTTCACCTATCGCAGTTTCGTACTCGCAATAAAACAACACTATCTCGTTAGATGACGTTGTTTTTGGTAGTTTCACGACGCTACCTAGCTTAAACTAACATAACTCAACCTAACATAACTTTCGCACTTCTATCGTTAGAAAACGTTTTACTCGCTACTTTACATTGCTTTCTACAACATTACGACGGTTTCAAGCGCTTTCACATTAGATATCACAGTTCCCAACTTGTAAAGGTGAAAAACACTGCATCTCACTAAGTGACATTGTTTAATGCGGTTTTACGACGGTTCATACCTTAACCTAACGTAACCTAACCTAACCTAACCTAACCTTACCACCCTAACCTAACCTAAGCCAACCCAACCCAACCTAACCTAACCTAACCTAACCTAACCTAACCCAACCTAACCTAACCCAACCCAACCCAACCTAACCTAACCTAAGCTAACCTAACCTAACCTAACCAAACCTAACCTAACCTAACTTAACCTAACCTAACGTAACCTAACCTAACCTAACCTATTCTAACGTAACCTAACCTTACCTGACCTAACCTAACCTAACGCAACCTAACCTAACCTAACATAACCTAACGTAACCTAACCTAACCTAACCTAACCTAACCTAACGTAACCTAACCTAACCTAACCCAAGCTAACCCAACCCAACCCAACCCAACAACACCCAACCCAACCTAACCTAACCTTACCTAACCTAACCAAATTATCCTTACCTAACCTAACCTAACCTAACGTAACCTAACCTAACCTAACGTACCTAACGTAACATAACGAAACCTAACCTAACCTAACCTAACCCAACCTAACCTAACCTAACCTAACCTAACCTAACCCAACTCAACCCAACCTAACCTAATCTAACCTAACCTAACCTAACCAAACCTAACCTAACCTAACCTAACCTAACGACGGTTGCAAGCGCTTTCACATTAGATATCGCAGTTCTCATCTTGTAGAGGTGAAAAACACTGCATCTCACTAAGTGACATTGTTTAATGCGGTTTTAGCGCGGTTCATATCTTAACCTAACCTAACCTAACCTAACCCAACTTAACCTAACATAACCTAACCTAACCTAACCTAACCTAACCTAACCAAACCTAACCTAACGTAACCTAACCTAACCTAACCTAACCTAACCTAACGACGTTTGCAAGCGCTTTCACATTAGATATCGCAGTTCCCGACTTGTAATGGTGAAAAACACTGCATCTCACTAAGTGACATTGTTTAATGCGGTTTTACGACGGTTCATATCTTAACCTAACCTAACATTCGTACTTGTATTGAAAAACGCTCTATTACACCGTTTCGTTCACAATTACGATATTTGCATAACCTGACAGTTTTTCACCAACTTATTGCAGTACAGAACGCTGTATCTCGCTAAATGACATTGTTCTTTAAGGTTTCACGATGCTTGCATGCGCTTTAACGAGAATATCACAATATAGCAGTTTCGCACTTGTAACGGTATAACACGCAGTATTTGGCTTGTTCATGCCGTTTTGTGTGCTTTCACAACATTTCACCTATCGCAGTTTAATACTCGCAATAAAACAACACTATCTCGTTAGATGACGTCGTTTTTGGTAGTTTCACGACGCTACCTAGCTTAAACTAACATAACCTAACATAACTTTCGCACTTCTATCGTTAGAAAACGTTTTACTCGCTACTTTACATTGCTTTCTACAACATTACGACGGTTTCAAGCGCTTTCACATTAGATATCGCAGTTCCCAACTTGTAAAGGTGAAAAACACTGCATCTCACTAAGTGACATTGTTTATTGCGGTTTTACGACGGTTCATACCTTAACCTAACGTAACCTAACCTAACCTAACCCAACCTAACCTAACATAACCTAACCTAACCTAACCTAACCTAACCAAACCTAACCTAACGTAACCTAACCAAACCTAACCTAACCTAACATAACCTAACGACGTTTGCAAGCGCTTTCACATTAGATATCGCTGTTCCCGACTTGTAATGGTGAAAAACACTGCATCTCACTAAGTGACATTGTTTAATGCGGTTTTACGACGGTTCATATCTTAACCTAACCTAACATTCGTACTTATATTGAAAAACGCTCTATTACACTGTTTCGTTCACAATTACAATATTTGCATAACCTCACAGTTTTTCACCAACTTATTGCAGTACAGAACGCTGTATCTCGCTAAATGACATTGTTCTTTAAGGTTTCACGATGCTTGCATGCGCTTTAACGAGAATATCACAATATAGCAGTTTCGCACTTGTAACGGTAGAACACGCAGTATTTGGCTTGTTCAAGCCGTTTTGTGTACTTTCACAACATTTCACCTATTGCAGTTTCGTACATGCAAGAAAACAACACTATCTCGTTAGATGACGTCCTTTTTGGTGGTCTCACGACGCTACATAGCTTAAACTAACATAACTCAAGCTAACCTTCGCACTTCTATCGTTAGAAAACGTTTTACTCGCAACTTTACGATGTTTTCTACAAGATTACGACGGTTTCATGCGCTTTCACATTAGATATCGTAGTTCCCGACTTGTAATGTTGAAAAACACTACATCTCACTAAGTGACATTGTTTAATGCGGTTTTACGACGGTTGATATCTCAACCTAACCTAACATTCGCACTTGTATCTAAATACGCTCAATTACACTGTTTCGTTCACAATGACGATATTTGCTTGACCTCACAGTTTCTCACCAACTTATTACAGTACAGAACGCTGTATCTCGCTAAATGACATCGTTCTTTAAGGTTTCACGATACTTGCATGCGCTTTACCGAGAATGTCACAACATAGCAGTTTCGCACTTGTAACGGTACAACACGCAGTATTTGGCTTGTTCATGCCGTTTTGTGTGCTTTCACAACATTTTACCTATCGCAGTTTCGTACTCGCAATAAAACAACACTATCTCGTTAGATGACGTCGTTTTTGGTGGTTTCACGACGCTACGTAGCTTAAACTAACATAACTCAACCTAACATAACCTTCGCACTTCTATCGTTAGAAAACGTTTTACTCGCTACTTTACATTGCTTTCTACAACATTACAACGGTTTCATGCGCTTTCACATTAGATATCGTAGTTCCCGACTTGTAATGGTGAAAAACACAGCATCTCACTAAGTGACATTGTTTAATGCGGTTTTAGCGCGGTTCATACCTTAACCTAACGTAACCTAACCTAACCTAACCTAACCTTACCACCCTAACCTAACCTAAGCCAACCCAACCCAACCTAACCTAACCTAACCTAACCTAAACTAACCTAACCCAACCTAACCTAACCTAACCTAACCTAACCCAACCTAACCTAACACAACCCAACCCAACCTAACCTAACCTAAGCTAACCTAACCTAACCTAACCAAACCTAACCTAACCTAACTTAACCTAACCTAACGTAACCTAACCTAACCTAACCTATTCTAACGTAACCTAACCTAACCTAACCTAACCTAACCTAACCTAACCTAACCTAACCTAACCTAAACTAACCTAACCTAACCCAACCTAACCTAACCTAACCTAACCCAACCTAACCCAACCCAACCCAACCTAACCTAACCTAAGCTAACCTAAGCTAACCTAACCTAACCTAACCAAACCTAACCTAACCTAACTTAACCTAACCTAACGTAACCTAACCTAACCTAACCTATTCTAACGTAACCTAACCTTACCTGACCTAACCTAACCTAACGTAACCTAACCTAACCTAACATAACCTAACGTAACCTAACCTAACCTAACCTAACCTAACCCAACCTAACCCAACCCAACCCAACAACACCCAACCCAACCTAACCTAACCTTACCTAACCTAACCAAATTATCCTTACCTAACCTAACCTAACCTAACCTAACGTAACCTAACCTAACCTAACGTAACCTAACCTAACCTAACCTAACCTAACCCACCCTAACCTAACCTAACCTAACCCAACCCAACTCAACCCAACCTAACCTAATCTAACCTAACCTAACCTAACCTAACCTAACCTAACCAAACCTAACCTAACCTAACCTAACCTAACCTAACGACGGTTGCAAGCGCTTTCACATTAGATATCGCAGTTCCCCACTTTTAATGGTGAAAAACACTGCATCTCACTAATTGACATTGTTTAATGCGGTTTTACGACGGTTCATATCTTAACCTAACCTAACATTCGCACTTGTATCTAAAAACGCTCTATTACACTGTTTTGTTCACAATTACGATATTTGCATAACCTCACAGTTTTTCACCAACTTATTGCAGTACAGAACGCTGTATCTCGCTAAATGACATTGCTCTTTAAGGTTTCACGATGCTTGCATGCGCTTTAACGAGAATATCACAATATAGCAGTTTCGCACTTGTAACGGTAGAACACGCAGTATTTGGCTTGTTCAAGCCGTTTTGTGTACTTTCACAACATTTCACCTATTGCAGTTTCGTACATGCAATAAAACAACACTATCTCGTTAGATGACGTCCTTTTTGGTGGTCTCACGACGCTACATAGCTTAAACTAACATAACTCAAGCTAACCTTCGCACTTCTATTGTTAGAAAACGTTTTACTCGCAACTTTACAATGTTTTCTACAAGATTACGACGGTTTCATGCGCTTTCATATTAGATATCGTAGTTCCCGACTTCTAATGTTGAAAAACACTACATCTCACTAAGTGACATTGTTTAATGCGGTTTTACGACGGTTGATATCTCAACCTAACCTAACATTCGCACTTGTATCTAAATACGCTCAATTACACTGTTTCGTTCACAATTACGATATTTGCTTGACCTCACAGTTTCTCATCAACTTATTACAGTACAGAACGCTGTATCTCGCTAAATGACATCGTTCTTTAAGGTTTCACGATACTTGCATGCGCTTTAACGAGAATATCGCAATAAAGCAGTTTCGCACTTGTAACGGTACAACACGCAGTATCTGGCTTGTTCAAGCCGTTTTGTGTACTTTCACAACATTTCACCTATTGCAGTTTCGTACATGCAATAAAACAACACTATCTCGTTAGGTGACGTCCTTTTTGGTGGTCTCACGACGCTACATAGCTTAAACTAACATAACTCAAGCTAACCTTCGCACTTCTATCGTTAGAAAACGTTTTACTCGCAACTTTACAATGTTTTCTACAAGATTACGACGGTTTCATGCGCTTTCACATTAGATATCGTAGTTCCCGACTTGTAATGTTGAAAAACACTACATCTCACTAAGTGACATTGTTTAATGCGGTTTTACGACGGTTGATATCTCAACCTAACCTAACATTCGCACTTGTATCTGAATACGCTCAATTACACTGTTTCGTTCACAATTACGATATTTGCATAACCTCACAGCTTTTCACCATCTTATTGCAGTACAGAACGCTGTATCTCGCTAAATGACATTGTTCTTTAAGGTTTCACGATGCTTGCATGCGCTTTACCGAGAATGTCACAACATAGCAGTTTCGCACTTGTAACGGTACAACACGCAGTATTTGGCTTGTTCATGCCGTTTTGTGTGCTTTCACAACATTTTACCTATCGCAGTTTCGTACTCGCAATAAAACAACACTATCTCGTTAGATGACGTCGTTTTTGGTGGTTTCACGACGCTACGTAGCTTAAACTAACATAACTCAACCTAACATAACCTTCGCACTTCTATCGTTAGAAAACGTTTTACTCGCTACTTTACATTGCTTTCTACAACATTACGACGGTTTCATGCGCTTTCACATTAGATATCGTAGTTCCCGACTTGTAATGTTGAAAAACACTACATCTCACTAAGTGACATTGTTTAATGCGGTTTTACGACGGTTGATATCTCAACCTAACCTAACATTCGCACTTGTATCTAAATACGCTCAATTACACTGTTTCGTTCACAATTACGATATTTGCTTGACCTCACAGTTTCTCACCAACTTATTACAGTACAGAACGCTGTATCTCGCTAAATGACATCGTTCTTTAAGGTTTCACGATACTTGCATGCGCTTTAACGAGAATATCGCAATAAAGCAGTTTCGCACTTGTAACGGTACAACACGCAGTATCTGGCTTGTTCAAGCCGTTTTGTGTACTTTCACAACATTTCACCTATTGCAGTTTCGTACATGCAATAAAACAACACTATCTCGTTAGATGACGTCCTTTTTGGTGGTCTCACGACGCTACATAGCTTAAAATAACATAACTCAAGCTAACCTTCGCACTTCTATCGTTAGAAAACGTTTTACTCGCAACTTTGCAATGTTTTCTATAAGATTACGACGGTTTCATGCGCTTTCACATTAGATATCGTAGTTCCCGACTTGTAATGCTGAAAAACACTACATCTCACTAAGTGACATTGTTTAATGCGGTTTTACGACAGTTGATATCTCAACCTAACCTAACATTCGCACTTGTATCTAAATACGCTCAATTACACTGTTTCGTTCACAATTACGATATTTGCTTGACCTCACAGTTTCTCACCAACTTATTACAGTACAGAACGCTGTATCTCGCTAAATGACATCGTTCTTTAAGGTTTCACGATACTTGCATGCGCTTTAACGAGAATATCACAATAAAGCAGTTTCGCACTTGTAACGGCACAAGACGCAGTATCTGGCTTGTTCATGCCGTTTTGTGTGCTTTCACAACATTTCACCTATCGCAGTTTCGTACTCGCAATAAAACAACACTATATCGTTAGATGACGTTGTTTTTGGTAGTTTCACGACGCTACCTAGCTTAAACTAACCAAACCTTACCTAACATCCCTAACCTAACCTAACCTAACCAAACCTAACATAACCTTCGCACTTCTATCGTTAGAAAACGTTTTACTCGCTACTTTACATTGCTTTCTAAAACATTACGACGGTTTCATGCGCTTTCACATTAGATATCACAGTCCCCAACTTGTAAAGGTGAAAAACACTGCATCTCACTAAGTGACATTGTTCGATGCGGTTTTACGACGGTTCATACCTTAACCTAACGTAACCTAACCTAACCTAACCTAACCTTACCTAACCTAACCTAACCTAACCCAACCCAATCCAACCTAACCTAACCTAACCTAACCTAAACTAACCTAACCTAACCCAACCTAACCTAACCTAACCTAACCCAACCTAACCCAACCCAACCCAACCTAACCTAACCTAAGCTAACCTAAGCTAACCTAACCTAACTTAACCTAACCTAACGTAACCTAACCTAACCTAACCTATTCTAACGTAACCTAACCTTACCTGACCTAACCTAACCTAACGTAACCTAACCTAACCTAACATAACCTAACGTAACCTAACCTAACCTAACCTAACGTAACCTAACCTAACCTAACCCAACCTAACCCAACCCAACCCAACAACACCCAACCCAACCTAACCTAACCTAACCTAACCTTACCTAACCTAACCAAATTATCCTTACCTAACCTAACCTAACCTAACGTAACCTAACCTAACCTAACCTAACGTAACCTAACGTAACCTAACGTAACCTAACCTAACCTCACCTAACCTAACCCAACCTAACCTAACCTAACTAACCTAACCCAACTCAACCCAACCTAATCTAACCTAACCTAACCCAACCTAACCTAACCTAACCTAACCTAACCCAACTCAACCCAACCTAATCTAACCTAACCTAACCTAACCTAACCTAACCTAACCAAACCTAACCTAACCTAACCTAACCTAACCTAACGACGGTTGCAAGCGCTTTCACATTAGATATCGCAGTTCCCCACTTTTAATGGTGAAAAACACTGCATCTCACTAATTGACATTGTTTAATGCGGTTTTACGACGGTTCATATCTTAACCTAACCTAACATTCGCACTTGTATCTAAAAACGCCCTATTACACTGTTTTGTTCACAATTACGATATTTGCATAACCTCACAGTTTTTCACCAACTTATTGCAGTACAGAACACTGTATCTCGCTAAATGACATTGTTCTTTAAGGTTTCACGATGCTTGCATGCGCTTTAACGAGAATATCACAATATAGCAGTTTCGCACTTGTAACGGTAGAACACGCAGTATTTGGCTTGTTCAAGCCGTTTTGTGTACTTTCACAACATTTCACCTTTTGCAGTTTCGTACATGCAATAAAACAACACTATATCGTTAGATGACGTCCTTTTTGGTGGTCTCACGACGCTACATAGCTTAAACTAACATAACTCAAGCTAACCTTCGCACTTTTATCGTTAGAAAACGTTTTACTCGCAACTTTACAATGTTTTCTACAAGATTACGACGGTTTCATGCGCTTTCACATTAGATATCGTAGTTCCCGACTTCTAATGTTGAAAAACACTACATCTCACTAAGTGACATTGTTTAATGCGGTTTTACGACGGTTGATATCTCAACCTAACCTAACATTCGCACTTGTATCTAAATACGCTCAATTACACTGTTTCGTTCACAATTACGATATTTGCTTGACCTCACAGTTTCTCACCAACTTATTACAGTACAGAACGCTGTATCTCGCTAAATGACATCGTTCTTTAAGGTTTCACGATACTTGCATGCGCTTTAACGAGAATATCGCAATAAAGCAGTTTCGCACTTGTAACGGTACAACACGCAGTATCTGGCTTGTTCAAGCCGTTTTGTGTACTTTCACAACATTTCACCTATTGCAGTTTCGTACATGCAATAAAACAACACTATCTCGTTAGATGACGTCCTTTTTGGTGGTCTCACGACGCTACATAGCTTAAACTAACATAACTCAAGCTAACCTTCGCACTTCTATCGTTAGAAAACGTTTTACTCGCAACTTTACAATGTTTTCTACAAGATTACGACGGTTTCATGCGCTTTCACATTAGATATCGTAGTTCCCGACTTGTAATGTTGAAAAACACTACATCTCACTAAGTGACATTGTTTAATGCGGTTTTACGACGGTTGATATCTCAACCTAACCTAACATTCGCACTTGTATCTGAATACGCTCAATTACACTGTTTCCTTCACAATTACGATATTTGCATAACCTCACAGCTTTTCACCAACTTATTGCAGTACAGAACGCTGTATCTCGCTAAATGACATCGTTCTTTAAGGTTTCACGATACTTGCATGCGCTTTACCGAGAATGTCACAATATAGCAGTTTCGCACTTGTAACGGTAGAACACGCAGTATTTGGCTTGTTCATGCCGTTTTGTGTGCTTTCACAACATTTCACCTATCGCAGTCGCTATAAAACAACACTATCTCGTTAGATGACGTCGTTTTTGGTAGTTTCACGACGCTACCCAGCTTAAACTAACCTAACCTAACCTAACCTTCGCACTTCTATCGTTAGAAAACGTTTTACTCGCAACTTTACGATGTTTTCTACAAGATTACGACGGTTTCATGCGCTTTCACATTAGATATCGTAGTTCCCGACTTGTAATGTTGAAAAACACTACATCTCACTAAGTGACATTGTTTTATGCGGTTTTACGACGGTTGATATCTCAACCTAACCTAACATTCGCACTTGTATCTAAATACGCTCAATTACACTGTTTCGTTCACAATTACGATATTTGCTTGACCTCACAGTTTCTCACCAACTTATTACAGTACAGAACGCTGTATCTCGCTAAATGACATCGTTCTTTAAGGTTTCACGATACTTGCATGCGCTTTAACGAGAATATCGCAATAAAGCAGTTTCGCACTTGTAACGGTAGAACACGCAGTATTTGGCTTGTTCATTCCGTTTTGTGTGCTTTCACAACATTTCACCTATCGCAGTTTAATACTCGCAATAAAACAACACTATCTCGTTAGATGACGTCGTTTTTGGTAGTTTCACGACGCTACCTAGCTTAACCTAACCTAACCTAACCTAACCTTCGCACTTCTATCGTTAGAAAACGTTTTATTCGCAACTTTACAATGTTTTCCACAAGATTACGACGGTTTCATGCGCTTTCACATTAGATATCGTAGTTCCCGACTTGTAATGTTGAAAAACACTACATCTCACTAAGTGAGATTGTTTAATGCGGTTTTACGACGGTTGATATGTCAACCTAACCTAACATTCGCACTTGTATCTAAAGACGCTCAATTACACTGTTTCGTTCACAATTACGATATTTGCTTGACCTCACAGTTTCTCACCAACTTATTACAGTACAGAACGCTGTATCTCGCTAAAGGACATCGTTCTTTAAGGTTTCATGATACTTGCATGCGCTTTACCGAGAATGTCACAACATAGCAGTTTCGCACTTGTAACGGTACAACACGCAGTATTTGGCTTGTTCATGCCGTTTTGTGTGCTTTCACAACATTTTACCTATCGCAGTTTCGTACTCGCAATAAAACAACACTATCTCGTTAAATGACGTCGTTTTTGGTGGTTTCACGACGCTACCTAGCTTAAACTAACATAACTCAACCTAACATAACCTTCGCACTTCTATCGTTAGAAAACGTTTTACTCGCTACTTTACAATGCTTTCTATAACATTACGACGGTTTCAAGCGCTTTCACATTAGATATCGCAGTTCTCAACTTGTAAAGGTGAAAAACACTGCATCTCACTAAGTGACATTGTTTAATGCGGTTTTAGCGCGGTTCATATCTTAACCTAACCTAACCTAACCTAACTCAACCTAACCTAACATAACCTAACCTAACCTAACCTAACCTAACCAAACCTAACCTAACGTAACCTAACCTAACCTAACCTAACCTAACCTAACCTAACGACGTTTGCAAGCGCTTTCACATTAGATATCGCAGTTCCCGACTTGTAATGGTGAAAAACACTGCATCTCACTAAGTGACATTGTTTAATGCGGTTTTACGACGGTTCATATCTTAACCTAACCTAACATTCGTACTTGTATTGAAAAACGCTCTATTACACTGTTTCGTTCACAATTACGATATTTGCATAACCTCACAGTTTTTCACCAACTTATTGCAGTACAGAACGCTGTATCTCGCTAAATGACATTGTTCTTTAATGTTTCACGATGCTTGCATGCGCTTTAACGAGAATATCACAATATAGCAGTTTCGCACTTGTAACGGTAGAACACGCAGTATTTGGCTTGTTCATTCCGTTTTGTGTGCTTTCACAACATTTCACCTATCGCAGTTTAATACTCGCAATAAAACAACACTATCTCGTTAGATGACGTCGTTTTTGGTAGTTTCACGACGCTACCTAGCTTAACCTAACCTAACCTAACCTAACCTTCGCACTTCTATCGTTAGAAAACGTTTTATTCGCAACTTTACAATGTTTTCTACAAGATTACGACGGTTTCATGCGCTTTCACATTAGATATCGCAGTTCCCAACTTGTAAAGGTGAAAAACACTGCATCTCACTAAGTGACATTGTTTAATGCGGTTTTAGCGCGGTTCATATCTTAACCTAACCTAACCTAACCTAATTTAACCTAACCTAACCTTACCTAACCTAACCTAACGTAACCTAACTTAACCTAACCTAACCTAACCTAACGACGTTTGCAAGCGCTTTCACATTAGATATCGCAGTTCCCGACTTGTAATGGTGAAAAAACCTGCATCTCACAAAGTGACATTGTTCAATGCGGTTTTACGACGGTTCATATCTTAACCTAACCTAACGTTCGCGCTTGTATCTCAAAACGCTCTATTACACTGTTTTGTTCACAATTACGATATTTGCATGACCTCACAGTTTTTCACCAACTTATTACAGTACAGAACGCTGTCTCTCGCTAAATGACATCATTCTTTAAGGTTTCACGATGCTTGCATGCGCTTTAACGAGAATATCACAACATAGCAGTTTCGCACTTGTAACGGTACAACACGCAGTATTTGGCTTGTTCATGACGTTTTGTGTGCTTTCACAACATTTCACCTATCGCAGTTTCGTACTCGCAATAAAACAACACTATCTCGTTAGATGACGTCGTTTTTTGGTGGTTTCACGACGCTACCTAGCTTAAACTAACATAACTCAACCTAACATAACCTTCGCACTTCTATCGTTAGAAAACGTTTTACTCGCAACTTTACATTGCTTTCTACAACATTACGACGGTTAAGTAAGGTTAGGTTAGGTTGGGTTAGGTTAGGTTGGGTTAGGTTAGGTTAAGATATGAACCGCGCTAAAACCGCATTAAACAATGTCACTTAGTGAGATGCTGTGTTTTTCACCATTACAAGTCGGGAACTGCGATATCTAATGTGAAAGCGCATGAAACCGTCGTAATCTTGTAGAAAACATTGTAAAGTAGCGAATAAAACGTTTTCTAAGGATAGAAGTGCGAAGGTTAGGTTAGTTTGAGCTAGGTAGCGTCGTGAAACCACCAAAAACGATGTCATCTAACGAGATAGTGTTGTTTTATTGCATGTACGAAATTGCAATAGGTGAATTGTTGTGAAAGCACACAAAACGGCATGAACAAGCCAGATACTGCGTGTTGTACCGTTACAAGTGCGAAACTGCTATGTTGTGATATTCTCGTTAAAGCGCATGCAAGCATCGTGAAACCTTAAAGAATGATGTCATTTAGCGATATACAGCGTTCTGTACTGTAATAAGTTGGAGAAAAACTGTGAGGTCATGCAAATATCTTAAATGTGAACGAAAAAGTGTGATAGAGCGTTTTTAGATACAAGTGTGAACGTTAGGTTCGGTCAAGATATGAACCGTCGTAAAACCGCATGAAACAATGTCACTAAGTGAGATGCAGTGTTTTTCACCGTTACAAGTCGGGAACTGCGATATCTAATGTGAAAGCGCTTGCAAACGTCGTTAGGTTAGGTTAGGTTAGGTTAGGTTAGGTTAAGTTAGGTTACGTTAGGTTAGGTTAGGTTAGGTAAGGTTAGGTTAGGTTAAATTAGGTTAGGTTAGGTTAGGTTAAGATATGAACCGCGCTAAAACCGCATTAAACAATGTCACTTAATGAGATGCTGTGTTTTTCACCATAACAAGTCAAAAACTGCGATATCTAATGTGAAAGCGCATGAAACCGTCGTAATCTTGGTGAAAACATTGTAAAGTAGCGAATAAAACGTTTTCTAACGATAGAAGTGCGAAGGTTAGGTTAGGTTAGGTTAGTTTAAGCTAGGTAGCGTCGTGAAACCACCAAGAACGACGTCATCTAACGAGATAGTGTTGTTTTATTGCGAGTACGAAACTGCGATAGGTGAAATGTTGTGAAAGCACACAAAACGTCATGAACAAGCCAAATACTGCGTGTTGTACCGTTACAAGTGCGAAACTGCTATGTTGTGATATTCTCGTTAAAGCGCATGCAAGCATCGTGAAACCTTAAAGAACAATGTCATTTAGCGAGAGACAGCGTTCTGTTGTGTAATAAGTTGGTGAAAAACTGTGAGGTCATGCAAATATCGTAATTGTGAACGAAACAGTGTAATAGAGCGTTTTGAGATACAAGCGCGAATGTTAGGTTAGGTTAAGATATGAACCGTCGTAAAACCGCATTGAACAATGCCACTTTGTGAGATGCAGGTTTTTTCACCATTACAAGTCGGGAACTGCGATATCTATTGTGAAAGCGCATGAAACTGTCGTAATGTTGTAGAGAGCATTGTAAAGTAGCGAGTAAAATGTTTTCTAACGATAGAAGTGCGAAGGTTATATTAGGTTGAGTTATATTAGTTTAAGCTAGGTAGCGGCGTGAGACCACCAAAAAGGACGTCATCTAACGAGATAGTGTTGTTTTATTGCATGTACGAAATTGCAATAGTGGAATGTTGTGAAAGCACACAAAACGGCATGAACAAGCCAGATACTGCGTGTTGTACCGCTACAAGTGCGAAACTGCTATAATGTGATATTCTCGTTAAAGCGCATGCAAGCATCGTGAAACCTTAAAGAACGAAGTCATTTAGCGAGATACAGCGTTCTGTACTGCAATAGGTTGGTGAAAAACTGTGAGGTTATGCAAATATCGTAATTGTGAACGAAACAGTGTAATAGAGCGTTTTTAGATACAAGTGCGAATGTTCGGTTAGGTTAAGATATGAACCGTCGTAAAACCGCCTTAAACAATGTCACTTAGTGAGATGCAGTGTTTTTCACCATTACAAGTCGGGAACTGCGATATCTAATGTGAAAGCGCTTGCAACCGTCGTTAGGTTAGGTTAGGTTAGGTTAGGTTAGGTTAGGTTTGGTTAGGTTAGGTTAGGTTAGGTTAGATTAGGTTAGGTTGGGTTGAGTTGAGTTAGGTTAGGGTAGGTTAGGTTACGTTGGGTTAGGTTAGGTTAGGTTACGTTAGGTTAGGTTAGGTTACGTTAGGTTAGGTTAGGTTAGGTTAGGTTAGGTTAGGTAAGGATAATTTGGTTAGGTTAGGTAAGGTTAGGTTAGGTTAGGTTAGGTTGGGTGGGTGTTGTTGGGTTGGGTTGGGTTGGGTTAGGTTTGGTTAGGTTAGGTTAGGTTACGCTAGGTTACGTTAGGTTAGGTTACGTTAGGTTATGTTAGGTTAGGTTAGGTTACGTTAGAATAGGTTAGGTTAGGTTAGGTTACGTTAGGTTAGGTTAGGTTAGGTTAGGTTTGGTTAGGTTAGGTTAGGTTAGCTTAGGTTAGGTTAGGTTGGGTTGGGTTGGGTTAGGTTGGGTTAGGTTAGGTTAGGTTAGGTTAGGTTGGGTTAGGTTAGTTTAGGTTAGGTTAGGTTAGGTTAGGTTGGGGTGGGTTGGGTTAGGTTAGGTTAGGTTAGGTAAGGTTAGGTTAGGTTAGGTTAGGTTACGTTAGGTTAAGGTATGAACCGTCGTAAAACCGCGTTAAACAATGTCACTTAGTGAGATGCAGTGTTTTTCACCTTTACAAGTTGGGAACTGCGATATCTAATGTGAAAGCGCATGAAACCGTCGTAATCTTGTAGAAAACATTGTAAAGTTGCGAGTAAAACGTTTTCTAACGATAGAAGTGCGAAGGTTAGGTTAGGTTAGGTTAGTTTAGGCTAGGTAGCGTCGTGAAACTACCAAAAACGACGTCATCTAACGAGATAGTGTTGTTTTATTGGGAGTATTGAACTGCGATAGGTGAAATGTTGTGAAAGCACACAAAACGGCATGAACAAGCCAAATACTGCGTGTGCTACCGTTACAAGTGCGAAACTGCTATATTGTGATATTCTCGTTAAAGCGCATGCAAGCATCGTGAAACCTTAAAGAACAATGTCATTTAGCGAGATACAGCGTTCTGTACTGCAATAGGTTGGTGAAAAACTGTGAGGTTATGCAAATATCGTAATTGTGAACGAAACAGTGTAATAGAGCGTTTTTAGATACAAGTGCGAATGTTCGGTTAGGTTGAGATATGAACCGTCGTAAAACCGCATTGAAATGTGTCACTTTGTGAGATGCAGGTTTTTTCACCTTTACAAGTTGGGAACTGCGATATCGAATGTGAAAGCGCTTGAAACCGTCGTAATGTTGTAGAAAGCAATGTAAAGTAGCGAGTAAAACGTTTTCTAAAGATAGAAGTCCGAAGGTTATATTAGGTTGAGTTATGTTAGTTTAAGCTAGGTAGCGTCGTGAGACCACCAAAAAAGACGTCATCTAACGAGATAGTGTTGTTTTATTGCATGTACGAAATTGCAATAGGTGAAATGTTGTGAAAGCACACAAAACGGCATGAACAAGCCAGATACTGCGTGTTGTACCGTTACAAGCGCGAAACTGCTATGTTGTGATATTCTCGTTAAAGCGCATGCAAGCATCGTGAAACCTTAAAGAATGATGCCATTTAGCGATATACAGCGTTCTGTACTGTAATAAGTTGGAGAAAAACTGTGAGGTCATGGAAATATCTTAAATGTGAACGGAACAGTGTGATAGAGCGTTTTTAGATACAAGTGCGAACGTTAGGTTCGGTTAAGATATGAACCGTCGTAAAACCGCATGAAACAATGTCACTAAGGGAGATGCAGTGTTTTTCACCGTTACAAGTCGGGAACTGTGATATCTAATGTGAAAGCGCTTGCAAACGTCGTTAGGTTAGGTTAGGTTAGGTTAAGTTAGGTTACGTTAGGTTAGGTAAGGTTAGGTTAGGTTAAATTAGGTTAGGTTAGGTTAAGATATGAACCGCGCTAAAACCGCATTAAACAATGTCACTTAATGAGATGCTGTGTTTTTCACCATAACAAGTCAAAAACTGCGATATCTAATGTGAAAGCGCATGAAACCGTCGTAATCTTGGTGAAAACATTGTAAAGTAGCGAATAAAACGTTTCCTAACGATAGAAGTGCGAAGGTTAGGTTAGGTTAGGTTAGTTTAAGCTAGGTAGCGTCGTGAAACCACCAAAAACGACGTCATCTAACGAGATAGTGTTGTTTTATTGCGAGTACGAAACTGCGATAGGTGAAATGTTGTGAAAGCACACAAAACGTCATGAACAAGCCAAATACTGCGTGTTGTACCGTTACAAGTGCGAAACTGCTATGTTGTGATATTCTCGTTAAAGCGCATGCAAGCATCGTGAAACCTTAAAGAACAATGTCATTTAGCGAGAGACAGCGTTCTGTACTGTAATAAGTTGGTGAAAAACTGTGAGGTCATGCAAATATCGTAATTGTGAACGAAACAGTGTAATAGAGCGTTTTTCAATACAAGTGCGAATCTTAAGTTAGGTTAAGATATGAACCGTCGTAAAACCGCATTAAACAATGTCACTTAGTGAGATGCAGTGTTTTTCACCATTACAAGTCGGGAACTGCGATATCTAATGTGAAAGCGCTTGCAAACGTCGTTAGGTTAGGTTAGGTTAGGTTAGGTTACGTTAGGTTAGGTTAGGTTAGGTTTGGTTAGGTTAGGTTAGGTTAGGTTATGTTAGGTAAGGTTTGGTTAGGTTAGGTTAGGTTAGGTTGGGTTAGGGTAGGTTAAGTAAGGTTAGGTTAGGTTAGGTTAGGTTAGGTAAGGATAATTTGGTTAGGTTAGGTAAGGTTAGGTTAGGTTACGTTAGGTTATTTTAGGTTAGGTTAGGTTACGTTAGGTTAGGTTAGATCAGGTAAGGTTAGGTTACGTTAGAATAGGTTAGGTTAGGTTACGTTAGGTTAGGTTAGGTTAGGTTAGGTTAGGTTTGGTTAGGTTAGTTTAGGTTAGGGTAGGTTAGGTTGGGTTGGGTTGGGTTAGGTTAGGTTAGGTTAGGTTAGGTAAGGTTAGGTTAAGTTAGGTTAGGTTACGTTAGGTTAAGGTATGAACCGTCGTAAAACCGCGTTAAACAATGTCACTTAGTGAGATGCAGTGTTTTTCACCTTTACAAGTTGGGAACTGTGATATCGAGTGTGAAAGCGCTTGAAACCGTCGTAATGTTGTAGAAAGCAATGTAAAGTAGCAAGTAAAACGTTTTCTAACGATAGAAGTCCGAAGGTTATGTTAGGTTGAGTTATGTTAGTTTAAGCTAGGTAGCGTCGTGAAACCACCAAAAACGACGTCATCTAACGAGATAGTGTTAATTTATTGCGAGTACGAAACTGCGATAGGTGAAATGTTGTGAAAGCACACAAAACGTCATGAACAAGCCAAATACTGCGTGTTGTACCGTTACAAGTGCGAAACTGCTATGTTGTGGTATTCTCGTTAAAGCGCATGCAAGCATCGTGAAACCTTAAAGAATGATGTCATTTAGCGAGAGACAGCGTTCTCTACTGTAAAAGGTTGGTGAAAAACTGTGAGGTCACGCAAATATCGTAAATGTGAACGAAACAGTGTAATAGAGCGTTTTTAGATACAAGTGCGAATGTTCGGTTAGGTTAAGATATGAACCGTCGTAAAACCGCATTAAACAATGTCACTTAGTGAGATGCAGTGTCTTTCACCATTACAAGTCGGGAACTGCGATATCTAATGTGAAAGCGCTTGCAAACGTCGTTAGGTTAGGTTAGGTTAGGTTACGTTAGGTTAGGTTAGGTTAGGTTAGGTTTGGTTAGGTTAGGTTAGGTTAGGTTATGTTAGGTAAGGTTTGGTTAGGTTAGGTTAGGTTAGGTTGGGTTAGGTCGGGTTAAGTAAGGTTAGGTTAGGTTGGGTTAGGTTAGGTTAGGTTAGGTTAAGATATGAACCGCGCTAAAACCGCATTAAACAATGTCACTTAGTTAGATGTAGTGTTTTTCAACATTACAAGTCGGGAACTACGATATCTAATAGGAAAGCGCATGAAACCGTCGTAATCTTGTAGAAAACATTGTAAAGTTGCGAGTAAAACGTTTTCTAACGACAGAAGTGCGAAGGTTAGGTTACGTTAGTTTAAGCTAGGTAGCGTCGTGAAACTACCAAAAACGACGTCATCTAACGAGATAGTGTTGTTTTATTGCGAGTATTAAACAGCGGTAGGTGAAATGTTGTGAAAGCACACAAAACGGCATGAACAAGCCAAATACTGCGTGTTCTACCGTTACAAGTGCGAAACTGCTATATTGTGATATTCTCGTTAAAGCGCATACAAGCATCCTGAAACCTTAAAGAACAATGTCATTTAGTGAGATACAGCGTTCTGTACTGCAATAAGTTGGTGAAAAACTGTGAGGTTATGCAAATATCGTAATTGTGAATGAAACAGTGTAATAGAGCGTTTTTAGATACAAGTGCGAATGTTCGGTTAGGTTAAGATATGAACCGTCGTAAAACCGCATTAAACAATGTCACTTAGTGAGATGCAGTGTTTTTCACCATTACAAGTCGGGAACTGCGATATCTAATGTGAAAGCGCTTGCAACCGTCGTTAGGTTAGGTTAGGTTAGGTTTGGTTAGGTTAGGTTAGGTTAGGTTAGGTTAGATTAGGTTAGGTTGGGTTGAGTTGGGTTAGGTTAGGTTAGGTTACGTTGGGTTAGGTTAGGTTAGGTTAGGTTAGGCTACGTTAGGTTAGGTTAGGTTACGTTAGGTTAGGTTAGGTTAGGTAAGGATAATTTGGTTAGGTTAGGTAAGGTTAGGTTAGGTTAAGTTAGGTTAGGTTAGGTTACGTTAGGTTAGGTTAGGTTAGGTTAGGTAAGGATAATTTGGTTAGGTTAGGTAAGGATAATTTGGTTAAGTTAGGTAAGGTTAGGTTAGGTTAGGTTAGGTTGGGTGGGTGTTGTTGGGTTGGGTTGGGTTGGGTTAGGTTTGGTTAGGTTAGGTTAGGTTACGTTAGGTTACGTTAGGTTAGGTTACGTTAGGTTATGTTAGGTTAGGTTAGGTTACGTTAGAATAGGTAAGGTTAGGTTAGGTTACGTTAGGTTAGGTTAGGTTAGGTTAGGTTTGGTTAGGTTAGGTTAGGTTAGCTTAGGTTAGGTTAGGTTGGGTTGGGTTGGGTTAGGTTGGGTTAGGTTAGGTTAGGTTAGGTTAGGTTGGGTTAGGTTAGTTTAGGTTAGGTTAGGTTGGGGTGGGTTGGGTTAGGTTAGGTTAGGTTAGGTAAGGTTAGGTTAGGTTAGGTTAGGTTACGTTAGGTTAAGGTATGAACCGTCGTAAAACCGCGTTAAACAATGTCACTTAGTGAGATGCAGTGTTTTTCACCTTTACAAGTTGGGAACTGCGATATCTAATGTGAAAGCGCATGAAACCGTCGTAATCTTGGTGAAAACATTGTAAAGTAGCGAATAAAACGTTTTCTAACGATAGAAGTGCGAAGGTTAGGTTAGGTTAGGTTAGTTTAAGCTAGGTAGCGTCGTGAAACCACCAAAAACGACGTCATCTAACGAGATAGTGTTGTTTTATTGCGAGTACGAAACTGCGATAGGTGAAATGTTGTGAAAGCACACAAAACGTCATGAACAAGCCAAATACTGCGTGTTGTACCGTTACAAGTGCGAAACTGCTATGTTGTGATATTCTCGTTAAAGCGCATGCAAGCATCGTGAAACCTTAAAGAACAATGTCATTTAGCGAGAGACAGCGTTCTGTACTGTAATAAGTTGGTGAAAAACTGTGAGGTCATGCAAATATCGTAATTGTGAACGAAACAGTGTAATAGAGCGTTTTTCAATACAAGTGCGAATCTTAAGTTAGGTTAAGATATGAACCGTCGTAAAACCGCATTAAACAATGTCACTTAGTGAGATGCAGTGTTTTTCACCATTACAAGTCGGGAACTGCGATATCTAATGTGAAAGCGCTTGCAAACGTCGTTAGGTTAGGTTAGGTTAGGTTACGTTAGGTTAGGTTAGGTTAGGTTTGGTTAGGTTAGGTTAGGTTAGGTTATGTTAGGTAAGGTTTGGTTAGGTTAGGTTAGGTTAGGTTGGGTTAGGGTAGGTTAAGTAAGGTTAGGTTAGGTTAGGTTAGGTTAGGTAAGGATAATTTGGTTAGGTTAGGTAAGGTTAGGTTAGGTTAGGTTAGGTTGGGGTGGGTGTTGTTGGGTTGGGTTGGGTTGGGTTAGGTTTGGTTAGGTTAGGTTAGGTTACGTTAGGTTAGGTTAGGTTAGGTTACGTTAGGTTATTTTAGGTTAGGTTAGGTTACGTTAGGTTAGGTTAGATCAGGTAAGGTTAGGTTACGTTAGAATAGGTTAGGTTACGTTAGGTTAGGTTAGGTTAGGTTAGGTTAGGTTTGGTTAGGTTAGTTTAGGTTAGGGTAGGTTAGGTTGGGTTGGGTTGGGTTAGGTTAGGTTAGGTTAGGTTAGGTAAGGTTAGGTTAAGTTAGGTTAGGTTACGTTAGGTTAAGGTATGAACCGTCGTAAAACCGCGTTAAACAATGTCACTTAGTGAGATGCAGTGTTTTTCACCTTTACAAGTTGGGAACTGTGATATCGAGTGTGAAAGCGCTTGAAACCGTCGTAATGTTGTAGAAAGCAATGTAAAGTAGCAAGTAAAACGTTTTCTAACGATAGAAGTCCGAAGGTTATGTTAGGTTGAGTTATGTTAGTTTAAGCTAGGTAGCGTCGTGAAACCACCAAAAACGACGTCATCTAACGAGATAGTGTTAATTTATTGCGAGTACGAAACTGCGATAGGTGAAATGTTGTGAAAGCACACAAAACGTCATGAACAAGCCAAATACTGCGTGTTGTACCGTTACAAGTGCGAAACTGCTATGTTGTGATATTCTCGTTAAAGCGCATGCAAGCATCGTGAAACCTTAAAGAATGATGTCATTTAGCGAGAGACAGCGTTCTGTACTGTAAAAGGTTGGTGAAAAACTGTGAGGTCACGCAAATATCGTAAATGTGAACGAAACAGTGTAATAGAGCGTTTTTAGATACAAGTGCGAATGTTCGGTTAGGTTAAGATATGAACCGTCGTAAAACCGCATTAAACAATGTCACTTAGTGAGATGCAGTGTCTTTCACCATTACAAGTCGGGAACTGCGATATCTAATGTGAAAGCGCTTGCAAACGTCGTTAGGTTAGGTTAGGTTAGGTTACGTTAGGTTAGGTTAGGTTAGGTTAGGTTTGGTTAGGTTAGGTTAGGTTAGGTTATGTTAGGTAAGGTTTGGTTAGGTTAGGTTAGGTTAGGTTGGGTTAGGTCGGGTTAAGTAAGGTTAGGTTAGGTTGGGTTAGGTTAGGTTAGGTTAGGTTAAGATATGAACCGCGCTAAAACCGCATTAAACAATGTCACTTAGTTAGATGTAGTGTTTTTCAACATTACAAGTCGGGAACTACGATATCTAATAGGAAAGCGCATGAAACCGTCGTAATCTTGTAGAAAACATTGTAAAGTTGCGAGTAAAACGTTTTCTAACGACAGAAGTGCGAATGTTAGGTTACGTTAGTTTAAGCTAGGTAGCGTCGTGAAACTACCAAAAACGACGTCATCTAACGAGATAGTGTTGTTTTATTGCGAGTATTAAACAGCGGTAGGTGAAATGTTGTGAAAGCACACAAAACGGCATGAACAAGCCAAATACTGCGTGTTCTACCGTTACAAGTGCGAAACTGCTATATTGTGATATTCTCGTTAAAGCGCATACAAGCATCGTGAAACCTTAAAGAACAATGTCATTTAGTGAGATACAGCGTTCTGTACTGCAATAAGTTGGTGAAAAACTGTGAGGTTATGCAAATATCGTAATTGTGAATGAAACAGTGTAATAGAGCGTTTTTAGATACAAGTGCGAATGTTCGGTTAGGTTAAGATATGAACCGTCGTAAAACCGCATTAAACAATGTCACTTAGTGAGATGCAGTGTTTTTCACCATTACAAGTCGGGAACTGCGATATCTAATGTGAAAGCGCTTGCAACCGTCGTTAGGTTAGGTTAGGTTAGGTTTGGTTAGGTTAGGTTAGGTTAGGTTAGGTTAGGTTAGATTAGGTTAGGTTGGGTTGAGTTGGGTTAGGTTAGGTTAGGTTACGTTGGGTTAGGTTAGGTTAGGTTAGGTTAGGCTACGTTAGGTTAGGTTAGGTTACGTTAGGTTAGGTTAGGTTAGGTAAGGATAATTTGGTTAGGTTAGGTAAGGTTAGGTTAGGTTACGTTAGGTTAGGTTAGGTTACGTTAGGTTAGGTTAGGTTAGGTTAGGTAAGGATAATTTGGTTAGGTTAGGTAAGGATAATTTGGTTAAGTTAGGTAAGGTTAGGTTAGGTTAGGTTAGGTTGGGTGGGTGTTGTTGGGTTGGGTTGGGTTGGGTTAGGTTTGGTTAGGTTAGGTTAGGTTACGTTAGGTTACGTTAGGTTAGGTTACGTTAGGTTATGTTAGGTTAGGTTAGGTTACGTTAGAATAGGTTAGGTTAGGTTAGGTTACGTTAGGTTAGGTTAGGTTAGGTTAGGTTTGGTTAGGTTAGGTTAGGTTAGCTTAGGTTAGGTTAGGTTGGGTTGGGTTGGGTTAGGTTGGGTTAGGTTAGGTTAGGTTAGGTTAGGTTAGGTTGGGTTAGGTTAGTTTAGGTTAGGTTAGGTTGGGGTGGGTTGGGTTAGGTTAGGTTAGGTTAGGTAAGGTTAGGTTAGGTTAGGTTAGGTTACGTTAGGTTAAGGTATGAACCGTCGTAAAACCGCGTTAAACAATGTCACTTAGTGAGATGCAGTGTTTTTCACCTTTACAAGTTGGGAACTGCGATATCTAATGTGAAAGCGCATGAAACCGTCGTAATCTTGGTGAAAACATTGTAAAGTAGCGAATAAAACGTTTTCTAACGATAGAAGTGCGAAGGTTAGGTTAGGTTAGGTTAGTTTAAGCTAGGTAGCGTCGTGAAACCACCAAAAACGACGTCATCTAACGAGATAGTGTTGTTTTATTGCGAGTACGAAACTGCGATAGGTGAAATGTTGTGAAAGCACACAAAACGTCATGAACAAGCCAAATACTGCGTGTTGTACCGTTACAAGTGCGAAACTGCTATGTTGTGATATTCTCGTTAAAGCGCATGCAAGCATCGTGAAACCTTAAAGAACAATGTCATTTAGCGAGAGACAGCGTTCTGTACTGTAATAAGTTGGTGAAAAACTGTGAGGTCATGCAAATATCGTAATTGTGAACGAAACAGTGTAATAGAGCGTTTTTCAATACAAGTGCGAATCTTAAGTTAGGTTAAGATATGAACCGTCGTAAAACCGCATTAAACAATGTCACTTAGTGAGATGCAGTGTTTTTCACCATTACAAGTCGGGAACTGCGATATCTAATGTGAAAGCGCTTGCAAACGTCGTTAGGTTAGGTTAGGTTAGGTTAGGTTTGGTTAGGTTAGGTTAGGTTAGGTTATGTTAGGTAAGGTTTGGTTAGGTTAGGTTAGGTTAGGTTGGGTTAGGGTAGGTTAAGTAAGGTTAGGTTAGGTTAGGTTAGGTTAGGTAAGGATAATTTGGTTAGGTTAGGTAAGGTTAGGTTAGGTTAGGTTAGGTTGGGGTGGGTGTTGTTGGGTTGGGTTGGGTTGGGTTAGGTTTGGTTAGGTTAGGTTAGGTTACGTTAGGTTAGGTTAGGTTAGGTTACGTTAGGTTATTTTAGGTTAGGTTAGGTTACGTTAGGTTAGGTTAGATCAGGTAAGGTTAGGTTACGTTAGAATAGGTTAGGTTACGTTAGGTTAGGTTAGGTTAGGTTAGGTTTGGTTAGGTTAGTTTAGGTTAGGTTAGGTTAGGTTGGGTTGGGTTGGGTTAGGTTAGGTTAGGTTAGGTTAGGTTAGGTTAAGTTAGGTTAGGTTACGTTAGGTTAAGGTATGAACCGTCGTAAAACCGCGTTAAACAATGTCACTTAGTGAGATGCAGTGTTTTTCACCTTTGCAAGTTGGGAACTGCGATATCGAATGTGAAAGCGCTTGAAACCGTCGTAATGTTGTAGAAAGCAATGTAAAGTAGCGAGTAAAACGTTTTCTAACGATAGAAGTCCGAAGGTTATGTTAGGTTGAGTTATGTTAGTTTAAGCTAGGTAGCGTCGTGAAACCACCAAAAACGACGTCATCTAACGAGATAGTGTTGTTTTATTGCGAGTACGAAACTGCGATAGGTGAAATGTTGTGAAAGCACACAAAACGTCATGAACAAGCCAAATACTGCGTGTTGTACCGTTACAAGTGCGAAACTGCTATGTTGTGATATTCTCGTTAAAGCGCATGCAAGCATCGTGAAACCTTAAAGAATGATGTCATTTAGCGAGAGACAGCGTTCTGTACTGTAAAAGGTTGGTGAAAAACTGTGAGGTCACGCAAATATCGTAAATGTGAACGAAACAGTGTAATAGAGCGTTTTTAGATACAAGTGCGAATGTTCGGTTAGGTTAAGATATGAACCGTCGTAAAACCGCATTAAACAATGTCACTTAGTGAGATGCAGTGTCTTTCACCATTACAAGTCGGGAACTGCGATATCTAATGTGAAAGCGCTTGCAAACGTCGTTAGGTTAGGTTAGGTTAGGTTACGTTAGGTTAGGTTAGGTTAGGTTAGGTTTGGTTAGGTTAGGTTAGGTTAGGTTATGTTAGGTAAGGTTTGGTTAGGTTAGGTTAGGTTAGGTTGGGTTAGGTCGGGTTAAGTAAGGTTAGGTTAGGTTGGGTTAGGTTAGGTTAAGATATGAACCGCGCTAAAACCGCATTAAACAATGTCACTTAGTTGGATGTAGTGTTTTTCAACATTACAAGTCGGGAACTACGATATCTAATAGGAAAGCGCATGAAACCGTCGTAATCTTGTAGAAAACATTGTAAAGTTGCGAGTAAAACGTTTTCTAACGACAGAAGTGCGAAGGTTAGGTTAGGTTAGGTTAGTTTAGGCTAGGTAGCGTCGTGAAACTACCAAAAACGACGTCATCTAACGAGATAGTGTTGTTTTATTGCGAGTATTAAACAGCGGTAGGTGAAATGTTGTGAAAGCACACAAAACGGCATGAACAAGCCAAATACTGCGTGTTCTACGGTTACAAGTGCGAAACTGCTATATTGTGATATTCTCGTTAAAGCGCATGCAAGTATCGTGAAACCTTAAAGAACGATGTCATTTAGTGAGATACAGCGTTCTGTACTGCAATAAGTTGGTGAAAAACTGTGAGGTTATGCAAATATCGTAATTGTGAACGAAACAGTGTAATAGAGCGTTTTTAGATACAAGTGCGAATGTTCGGTTAGGTTAAGATATGAACCGTCGTAAAACCGCATTAAACAATGTCACTTAGTGAGATGCAGTGTTTTTCACCATTACAAGACGGGAACTGCGATATCTAATGTGAAAGCGCTTGCAACCGTCGTTAGGTTAGGTTAGGTTAGGTTAGGTTTGGTTAGGTTAGGTTAGGTTAGGTTAGGTTAGATTAGGTTAGGTTGGGTTGAGTTGGGTTAGGTTAGGTTAGGTTACGTTGGGTTAGGTTAGGTTAGGTTAGGCTACGTTACGTTAGGTTAGGTTACGTTAGGTTAGGTTAGGTAAGGATAATTTGGTTAGGTTAGGTAAGGTTAGGTTAGGTTACGTTGGGGTGGGTGTTGTTGGGTTGGGTTGGGTTGGGTTAGGTTTGGTTAGGTTAGGTTAGGTTATGTTAGGTTAGGTTAGGTTAGGTTACGTTAGGTTATGTTAGGTTAGGTTAGGTTACGTTAGGTTAGGTTAGATCAGGTAAGGTTAGGTTACGTTAGAATAGGTTAGATTAGGTTAGGTTACGTTAGGTTAGGTTAGCTTAGGTTAGGTTTGGTTAGGTTAGTTTAGGTTAGGTTAGGTTAGGTTAGGTTGGGTTGGGTTGGGTTAGGTTGGGTTAGGTTAGGTTAGGTTAGGTTAGGTTAGGTTAGGTTGGGTTAGGTTAGTTTAGGTTAGGTTAGGTTAGGTTAGGTTGGGTTGGGTTGGGTTAGGTTAGGTTAGGTTAGGTTAGGTAAGGTTAGGTTAGGTTAGGTTACGTTAGGTTAAGGTATGAACCGTCGTAAAACCGCGTTAAACAATGTCACTTAGTGAGATGCAGTGTTTTTCACCTTTACAAGTTGGGAACTGCGATATCTAATGTGAAAGCGCTTGAAACCGTCGTAATATGGTAGAAAGCAATGTAAAGTAGCGAGTAAAACGTTTTCTAACGATAGAAGTCCGAAGGTTATGTTAGGTTGAGTTATGTTAGTTTAAGCTAGGTAGCGTCGTGAAACCACCAAAAACGACGTCATCTAACGAGATAGTGTTGTTTTATTGCGAGTACGAAACTGCGATAGGTGAAATGTGAAAGCACACAAAACGTCATGAAAAAGCCAAATACTGCGTGTTGTACCGTTACAAGTGCGAAACTGCTATGTTGTGATATTCTCGTTAAAGCGCATGCAAGCATCGTGAAACCTTAAAGAATGATGTCATTTAGCGAGAGACAGCGTTCTGTACTGTAATAAGTTGGTGAAAAACTGTGAGGTCATGCAAATATCGTAATTGTGAACGAAAGAGTGTAATAGAGCGTTTTGAGATACAAGCGCGAATGTTAGGTTAGGTTAAGATATGAACCGTCGTAAAACCGCATTAAACAATGTCACTTAGTGAGATGCAGTGTTTTTCACCATTACAAGTCGGGAACTGCGATATCTAATGTGAAAGCGCTTGCAAACGTCGTTAGGTTAGGTTAGGTTTGGTTAGGTTAGGTTAGGTTACGTTAGGTTAGGTTAGGTTAGGTTTGGTTAGGTTAGGTTAGGTTAGGTTAGGTTATGTTAGGTAAGGTTTGGTTAGGTTAGGTTAGGTTAGGTTGGGTTAGGTCGGGTTAAGTAAGGTTAGGTTAGGTTAGGTTAGGTTAGGTTAGGTTAGGTTAAGATATGAACCGCGCTAAAACCGCATTAAACAATGTCACTTAGTTAGATGTAGTGTTTTTCAACATTACAAGTCGGGAACTACGATATATAATAGGAAAGCGCATGAAACCGTCGTAATCGTGTAGAAAACATTGTAAAGTTGCGAGTAAAACGTTTTCTAACGATAGAAGTGCGAAGGTTAGGTTAGGTTAGGTTAGTTTAAGCTAGGTAGCGTCGTGAAACTACCAAAAACGACGTCATCCAACGAGATAGTGTTGTTTTATTGCGAGTATTAAACTGCGATAGGTGAAATGTTGTGAAAGCACACAAAACGGCATGAACAAGCCAAATACTGCGTGTTCTACCGTTACAAGTGCGAAACTGCTATATTGTGATATTCTCGTTAAAGCGCATGCAAGCATCGTGAAACCTTAAAGAACAATGTCATTTAGCGAGATACAGCGTTCTGTACTGCAATAAGTTGGTGAAAAACTGTGAGGTTATGCAAATATCATAATTGTGAAGGAAACAGTGTAATAGAGCGTTTTTAGATACAAGTGCGAATGTTCGGTTAGGTTAAGATATGAACCGTCGTAAAACCGCATTAAACAATGTCACTTAGTGAGATGCAGTTTTTCACCATTAATAGTCGGGAACTGCGATATCTAATGTGAAAGCGCTTGCAACCGTCGTTAGGTTAGGTTAGGTTAGGTTAGGTTAGGTTTGGTTAGGTTAGGTTAGGTTAGGTTAGGTTAGATTAGGTTAGGTTGGGTTGAGTTGGGTTAGGTTACGTTAGGTTACGTTGGGTTAGGTTAGGTTAGGTTAGGTTAGGCTACGTTAGGTTAGGTTAGGTTACGTTAGGTTAGGTTAGGTTAGGTAAGGATAATTTGGTTAGGTTAGGTAAGGTTAGGTTAGGTTAGGTTAGGTTGGGGTGGGTGTTGTTGGGTTGGGTTGGGTTGGGTTAGGTTTGGTTAGGTTAGGTTAGGTTACGTTAGGTTAGGTTAGGTTAGGTTACGTTAGGTTATTTTAGGTTAGGTTAGGTTACGTTAGGTTAGGTTAGATCAGGTAAGGTTAGGTTACGTTAGAATAGGTTAGGTTAGGTTAGGTTACGTTAGGTTAAGTTAGGTTAGGTTACGTTAGGTTAAGGTATGAACCGTCGTAAAACCGCGTTAAACAATGTCACTTAGTGAGATGCAGTGTTTTTCACCTTTACAAGTTGGGAACTGCGATATCGAATGTGAAAGCGCTTGAAACCGTCGTAATGTTGTAGAAAGCAATGTAAAGTAGCGAGTAAAACGTTTTCTAACGATAGAAGTCCGAAGGTTATGTTAGGTTGAGTTATGTTAGTTTAAGCTAGGTAGCGTCGTGAAACCACCAAAAACGACGTCATCTAACGAGATAGTGTTGTTTTATTGCGAGTACGAAACTGCGATAGGTGAAATGTTGTGAAAGCACACAAAACGTCATGAACAAGCCAAATACTGCGTGTTGTACCGTTACAAGTGCGAAACTGCTATGTTGTGATATTCTCGTTAAAGCGCATGCAAGCGTCGTGAAACCTTAAAGAATGATGTCATTTAGCGAGAGACAGCGTTCTGTACTGTAAAAGTTTGGTGAAAAACTGTGAGGTCACGCAAATATCGTAATTGTGAACGAAACAGTGTAATAGAGCGTTTTTAGATACAAGTGCGAATGTTCGGGTAGGTTAAGATATGAACCGTCGTAAAACCGCATTAAACAATGTCACTTAGTGAGATGCAGTGTCTTTCACCATTTTAAGTCGGGAACTGCGATATCTAATGTGAAAGCGCTTGCAAACGTCGTTAGGTTAGGTTAGGTTAGGTTACGTTAGGTTAGGTTAGGTTAGGTTAGGTTTGGTTAGGTTAGGTTAGGTTAGGTTATGTTAGGTAAGGTTTGGTTAGGTTAGGTTAGGTTAGGTTGGGTTAGGTCGGGTTAAGTAAGGTTAGGTTAGGTTGGGTTAGGTTAGGTTAGGTTAGGTTAAGATATGAACCGCGCTAAAACCGCATTAAACAATGTCACTTAGTTAGATGTAGTGTTTTTCAACATTACAAGTCGGGAACTACGATATCTAATAGGAAAGCGCATGAAACCGTCGTAATCTTGTAGAAAACATTGTAAAGTTGCGAGTAAAACGTTTTCTAACGACAGAAGTGCGAAGGTTAGGTTAGGTTAGGTTAGTTTAAGCTAGGTAGCGTCGTGAAACTACCAAAAACGACGTCATCTAACGAGATAGTGTTGTTTTATTGCGAGTATTAAACAGCGGTAGGTGAAATGTTGTGAAAGCACACAAAACGGCATGAACAAGCCAAATACTGCGTGTTCTACCGTTACAAGTGCGAAACTGCTATATTGTGATATTCTCGTTAAAGCGCATGCAAGCATCGTGAAACCTTAAAGAACAATGTCATTTACTGAGATACAGCGTTCTGTACTGCAATAAGTTGGTGAAAAACTGTGAGGTTATGCAAATATCGTAATTGTGAACGAAACAGTGTAATAGAGCGTTTTTAGATACAAGTGCGAATGTTCGGTTAGGTTAAGATATGAACCGTCGTAAAACCGCATTAAACAATGTCACTTAGTGAGATGCAGTGTTTTTCACCATTACAAGTCGGGAACTGCGATATCTAATGTGAAAGCGCTTGCAACCGTCGTTAGGTTAGGTTAGGTTAGGTTTGGTTAGGTTAGGTTAGGTTAGGTTAGGTTAGGTTAGATTAGGTTAGGTTGGGTTGAGTTGGGTTAGGTTAGGTTAGGTTACGTTGGGTTAGGTTAGGTTAGGTTAGGTTAGGCTACGTTAGGTTAGGTTAGGTTACGTTAGGTTAGGTTAGGTTAGGTAAGGATAATTTGGTTAGGTTAGGTAAGGTTAGGTTAGGTTACGTTGGGGTGGGTGTTGTTGGGTTGGGTTAGGTTTGGTTAGGTTAGGTTAGGTTATGTTAGGTTAGGTTAGGTTAGGTTAGGTTACGTTAGGTTATGTAAGGTTAGGTTAGGTTACGTTAGGTTAGGTTAGATCAATTAAGGTTAGGTTACGTTAGAATAGGTTAGATTAGGTTAGGTTACGTTAGGTTAGGTTAGGTTAGCTTAGGTTAGGTTTGGTTAGGTTAGTTTAGGTTAGGTTAGGTTAGGTTAGGTTAGGGTAGTTTAGGTTAGGTTAGGTTAGGTTAGGTTAGGTAAGGTTAGGTTAGGTTACGTTAGGTTAAGGTATGAACCGTCGTAAAACCGCGTTAAACAATGTCACTTGATGCAGTGTTTTTCACCTTTACAAGTTGGGAACTGCGATATCTAATGTGAAAGCGCTTGAAACCGTCGTTAGGTTAGGTTAGGTTAGGTTAGGTTAGGTTAGGTTTGGTTAGGTTAGGTTAGGTTAGGTTAGATTAGGTTAGGTTGGGTTGAGTTGAGTTAGGTTAGGGTAGGTTAGGTTACGTTGGGTTAGGTTAGGTTAGGTTACGTTAGGTTAGGTTAGGTTACGTTAGGTTAGGTTAGGTTAGGTTAGGTAAGGATAATTTGGTTAGGTTAGGTAAGGATAATTTGGTTAGGTTAGGTAAGGTTAGGTTAGGTTAGGTTAGGTTGGGTGGGTGTTGTTGGGTTGGGTTGGGTTGGGTTAGGTTTGGTTAGGTTAGGTTAGGTTACGTTAGGTTACGTTAGGTTAGGTTACGTTAGGTTATGTTAGGTTAGGTTAGGTTACGTTAGAATAGGTTAGGTTAGGTTAGGTTACGTTAGGTTAGGTTAGGTTAGGTTAGGTTAGGTTTGGTTAGGTTAGGTTAGGTTAGCTTAGGTTAGGTTAGGTTGGGTTGGGTTGGGTTAGGTTGGGTTAGGTTAGGTTAGGTTAGGTTAGGTTAGGTTGGGTTAGGTTAGTTTAGGTTAGGTTAGGTTAGGTTGGGGTGGGTTGGGTTAGGTTAGGTTAGGTTAGGTAAGGTTAGGTTAGGTTAGGTTAGGTTAGGTTAAGGTATGAACCGTCGTAAAACCGCGTTAAACAATGTCACTTAGTGAGATGCAGTGTTTTTCACCTTTACAAGTTAGGAACTGCGATATCTAATGTGAAAGCGCATGAAACCGTCGTAATCTTGTAGAAAACATTGTAAAGTTGCGAGTAAAACGTTTTCTAACGATAGAAGTGCGAAGGTTAGCTTAGGTTAGGTTAGTTTAAGCTAGGTAGCGTCGTGAAACTACCAAAAACGACGTCATCTAACGAGATAGTGTTGTTTTATTGGGAGTATTAAACTGCGATAGGTGAAATGTTGTGAAAGCACACAAAACGGCATGAACAAGCCAAATACTGCGTGTGCTACCGTTACAAGTGCGAAACTGCTATATTGTGATATTCTCGTTAAAGCGCATGCAAGCATCGTGAAACCTTAAAGAACAATGTCATTTAGCGAGATACAGCGTTCTGTACTGCAATAGGTTGGTGAAAAACTGTGAGGTTATGCAAATATCGTAATTGTGAACGAAACAGTGTAATAGAGCGTTTTTAGATACAAGTGCGAATGTTCGGTTAGGTTAAGATATGAACCGTCGTAAAACCGCATTGAAATGTGTCACTTTGTGAGATGCAGGTTTTTTCACCATTACAAGTCGGGAACTGCGATATCTAATGTGAAAGTGCATGAAACCGTCGTAATGTTGTAGAGAGCATTGTAAAGTAGCGAGTAAAATGTTTTCTAACGATAGAAGTGCGAAGGTTATATTAGGTTGAGTTATGTTAGTTTAAGCTAGGTAGCGTCGTGAGACCACCAAAAAAGACGTCATCTAACGAGATAGTGTTGTTTTATTGCATGTACGAAATTGCAATAGGTGAAATGTTGTGAAAGCACACAAAACGGCATGAACAAGCCAGATACTGCGTGTTGTACCGTTACAAGTGCGAAACTGCTATGTTGTGATATTCTCGTTAAAGCGCATGCAAGCATCGTGAAACCTTAAAGAATGATGTCATTTAGCGATATGCAGCGTTCTGTACTGTAATAAGTTGGAGAAAAACTGTGAGGTCATGCAAATATCTTAAATGTGAACGAAACAGTGTGATAGAGCGTTTTTAGATACAAGTGCGAACGTTAGGTTCGGTTAAGATATGAACCGTCGTAAAACCGCATGAAACAATGTCACTAAGAGAGATGCAGTGTTTTTCACCGTTACAAGTCGGGAACTGCGATATCTAATGTGAAAGCGCTTGCAAACGTCGTTAGGTTAGGTTAGGTTAGGTTAAGTTAGGTTACGTTAGGTTAGGTTAGGTTAGGTAAGGTTAGGTTAGGTTAAATTAGGTTAGGTTAGGTTAGGTTAAGATATGAACCGCGCTAAAACCGCATTAAACAATGTCACTTAATGAGATGCTGTGTTTTCACCATAACAAGTCAAAAACTGCGATATCTAATGTGAAAGCGCATGAAACCGTCGTAATCTTGGTGAAAACATTGTAAAGTAGCGAATAAAACGTTTTCTAACGATAGAAGTGCGAAGGTTAGGTTAGGTGAGGTTAGTTTAAGCTAGGTAGCGTCGTGAAACCACCAAAAACGACGTCATCTAACGAGATAGTGTTGTTTTATTGCGAGTACGAAACTGCGATAGGTGAAATGTTGTGAAAGCACACAAAACGTCATGAACAAGCCAAATACTGCGTGTTGTACCGTTACAAGTGCGAAACTGCTATGTTGTGATATTCTCGTTAAAGCGCATGCAAGCATCGTGAAACCTTAAAGAACAATGTCATTTAGCGAGAGACAGCGTTCTGTACTGTAATAAGTTGGTGAAAAACTGTGAGGTCATGCAAATATCGTAATTGTGAACGAAACAGTGTAATAGAGCGTTTTTCAATACAAGTGCGAATCTTAAGTTAGGTTAAGATATGAACCGTCGTAAAACCGCATTAAAAAATGTCACTTAGTGAGATGCAGTGTTTTTCACCATTACAAGTCGGGAACTGCGATATCTAATGTGAAAGCGCTTGCAAACGTCGTTAGGTTAGGTTAGGTTAGGTTAGGTTACGTTAGGTTAGGTTAGGTTAGGTTTGGTTAGGTTAGGTTAGGTTAGGTTATGTTAGGTAAGGTTTGGTTAGGTTAGGTTAGGTTAGGTTGGGTTAGGGTAGGTTAAGTAAGGTTAGGTTAGGTTAGGTTAGGTTAGGTAAGGATAATTTGGTTAGGTTAGGTAAGGTTAGGTTAGGTTAGGTTAGGTTGGGGTGGGTGTTGTTGGGTTGGGTTGGGTTAGGTTTGGTTAGGTTAGGTTAGGTTACGTTAGGTTAGGTTAGGTTAGGTTAGGTTACGTTAGGTTATTTTAGGTTAGGTTAGGTTACGTTAGGTTAGGTTAGATCAGGTAAGGTTAGGTTACGTTAGAATAGGTTAGGTTAGGTTAGGTTTGGTTAGGTTAGTTTAGGTTAGGTTAGGTTAGGTTGGGTTGGGTTGGGTTAGGTTAGGTTAGGTTAGGTAAGGTTAGGTTAAGTTAGGTTAGGTTACGTTAGGTTAAGGTATGAACCGTCGTAAAACCGCGTTAAACAATGTCACTTAGTGAGATGCAGTGTTTTTCACCTTTACAAGTTGGGAACTGCGATATCGAATGTGAAAGCGCTTGAAACCGTCGTAATGTTGTAGAAAGCAATGTAAAGTAGCGAGTAAAACGTTTTCTAACGATAGAAGTCCGAAGGTTATGTTAGGTTGAGTTATGTTAGTTTAAGCTAGGTAGCGTCGTGAAACCACCAAAAACGACGTCATCTAACGAGATAGTGTTGTTTTATTGCGAGTACGAAACTGCGATAGGTGAAATGTTGTGAAAGCACACAAAACGTCATGAACAAGCCAAATACTGCGTGTTGTACCGTTACAAGTGCGAAACTGCTATGTTGTGATATTCTCGTTAAAGCGCATGCAAGCATCGTGAAACCTTAAAGAATGATGTCATTTAGCGAGAGACAGCGTTCTGTACTGTAAAAGGTTGGTGAAAAACTGTGAGGTCACGCAAATATCGTAAATGTGAACGAAACAGTGTAATAGAGCGTTTTTAGATACAAGTGCGAATGTTCGGTTAGGTTAAGATATGAACCGTCGTAAAACCGCATTAAACAATGTCACTTAGTGAGATGCAGTGTCTTTCACCATTACAAGTCGGGAACTGCGATATCTAATGTGAAAGCGCTTGCAAACGTCGTTAGGTTAGGTTAGGTTAGGTTACGTTAGGTTAGGTTAGGTTAGGTTAGGTTTGGTTAGGTTAGGTTAGGTTAGGTTATGTTAGGTAAGGTTTGGTTAGGTTAGGTTAGGTTAGGTTGGGTTAGGTCGGGTTAAGTAAGGTTAGGTTAGGTTGGGTTAGGTTAGGTTAGGTTAGGTTAAGATATGAACCGCGCTAAAACCGCATTAAACAATGTCACTTAGTTAGATGTAGTGTTTTTCAACATTACAAGTCGGGAACTACGATATCAAATAGGAAAGCGCATGAAACCGTCGTAATCTTGTAGAAAACATTGTAAAGTTGCGAGTAAAACGTTTTCTAACGACAGAAGTGCGAAGGTTAGGTTAGGTTAGGTTAGTTTAAGCTAGGTAGCGTCGTGAAACTACCAAAAACGACGTCATCTAACGAGATAGTGTTGTTTTATTGCGAGTATTAAACAGCGGTAGGTGAAATGTTGTGAAAGCACACAAAACGGCATGAACAAGCCAAATACTGCGTGTTCTACCGTTACAAGTGCGAAACTGCTATATTGTGATATTCTCGTTAAAGCGCATGCAAGCATCGTGAAACCTAAAGAACAATGTCATTTAGTGAGATACAGCGTTCTGTACTGCAATAAGTTGGTGAAAAACTTTGAGGTTATGCAAATATCGTAATTGTGAACGAAACAGTGTAATAGAGCGTTTTTAGATACAAGTGCGAATGTTCGGTTAGGTTAAGATATGAACCGTCGTAAAACCGCATTAAACAATGTCACTTAGTGAGATGCAGTTTTTCACCATTACTAGTCGGGAACTGCGATATCTAATGTGAAAGCGCTTGCAACCGTCGTTAGGTTAGGTTAGGTTAGGTTAGGTTAGGTTTGGTTAGGTTAGGTTAGGTTAGGTTAGGTTAGATTAGGTTAGGTTGGGTTGAGTTGGGTTAGGTTACGTTAGGTTACGTTGGGTTAGGTTAGATTAGGTTAGGTTAGGTTAGGCTACGTTAGGTTAGGTTAGGTTACGTTAGGTTAGGTTAGGTTAAGTAAGGATAATTTGGTTAGGTTAGGTAAGGTTAGGTTAGGTTAGGTTAGGTTGGGGTGGGTGTTGTTGGGTTGGGTTGGGTTGGGTTAGGTTTGGTTAGGTTAGGTTAGGTTACGTTAGGTTAGGTTAGGTTAGGTTACGTTAGGTTATGTTAGGTTAGGTTAGGTTACGTTAGGTTAGGTTAGATCAGGTAAGGTTAGGTTACGTTAGAATAGGTTAGGTTAGGTTAGGTTACGTTAGGTTAGGTTAGGTTAGGTTTGGTTAGGTTAGTTTAGGTTAGGTTAGGTTAGGTTGGGTTGGGTTGGGTTAGGTTAGGTTAGGTTAGGTAAGGTTAGGTTAAGTTAGGTTAGGTTACGTTAGGTTAAGGTATGAACCGTCGTAAAACCGCGTTAAACAATGTCACTTAGTGAGATGCAGTGTTTTTCACCTTTACAAGTTGGGAACTGCGATATCTAATGTGAAAGCGCTTGAAACCGTCGTAATGTTGTAGAAAGCAATGTAAAGTAGCGAGTAAAACGTTTTCTAACGATAGAAGTCCGAAGGTTATGTTAGGTTGAGTTATGTTAGTTTAAGCTAGGTAGCGTCGTGAAACCACCAAAAAACGACGTCATCTAACGAGATAGTGTTGTTTTATTGCGAGTACGAAACTGCGATAGGTGAAATGTTGTGAAAGCACACAAAACGTCATGAACAAGCCAAATACTGCGTGTTGTACCGTTACAAGTGCGAAACTGCTATGTTGTGATATTCTCGTTAAAGCGCATGCAAGCATCGTGAAACCTTAAAGAATGATGTCATTTAGCGAGAGACAGCGTTCTGTACTGTAATAAGTTGGTGAAAAACTGTGAGGTCATGCAAATATCGTAATTGTGAACAAAACAGTGTAATAGAGCGTTTTGAGATACAAGCGCGAACGTTAGGTTAGGTTAAGATATGAACCGTCGTAAAACCGCATTGAACAAAGTCACTTTGTGAGATGCAGGTTTTTTCACCATTACAAGTCGGGAACTGCGATATCTAATGTGAAAGCGCTTGCAAACGTCGTTAGGTTAGGTTAGGTTAGGTTAGGTTAGGTTACGTTAGGTTAGGTTAGGTTAGGTAAGGTTAGGTTAGGTTAAATTAGGTTAGGTTAGGTTAGGTTAAGATATGAACCGCGCTAAAACCGCATTAAACAATGTCACTTAATGAGATGCTGTGTTTTTCACCATAACAAGTCAAAAACTGCGATATCTAATGTGAAAGCGCATGAAACCGTCGTAATCTTGGTGAAAACATTGTAAAGTAGCGAATAAAACGTTTTCTAACGATAGAAGTGCGAAGGTTAGGTTAGGTGAGGTTAGTTTAAGCTAGGTAGCGTCGTGAAACCACCAAAAACGACGTCATCTAACGAGATAGTGTTGTTTTATTGCGAGTACGAAACTGCGATAGGTGAAATGTTGTGAAAGCACACAAAACGTCATGAACAAGCCAAATACTGCGTGTTGTACCGTTACAAGTGCGAAACTGCTATGTTGTGATATTCTCGTTAAAGCGCATGCAAGCATCGTGAAACCTTAAAGAACAATGTCATTTAGCGAGAGACAGCGTTCTGTACTGTAATAAGTTGGTGAAAAACTGTGAGGTCATGCAAATATCGTAATTGTGAACGAAACAGTGTAATAGAGCGTTTTTCAATACAAGTGCGAATCTTAAGTTAGGTTAAGATATGAACCGTCGTAAAACCGCATTAAAAAATGTCACTTAGTGAGATGCAGTGTTTTTCACCATTACAAGTCGGGAACTGCGATATCTAATGTGAAAGCGCTTGCAAACGTCGTTAGGTTAGGTTAGGTTAGGTTAGGTTACGTTAGGTTAGGTTAGGTTTGGTTAGGTTAGGTTAGGTTAGGTTATGTTAGGTAAGGTTTGGTTAGGTTAGGTTAGGTTAGGTTGGGTTAGGGTAGGTTAAGTAAGGTTAGGTTAGGTTAGGTTAGGTTAGGTAAGGATAATTTGGTTAGGTTAGGTAAGGTTAGGTTAGGTTAGGTTAGGTTGGGGTGGGTGTTGTTGGGTTGGGTTGGGTTAGGTTTGGTTAGGTTAGGTTAGGTTACGTTAGGTTAGGTTAGGTTAGGTTAGGTTACGTTAGGTTATTTTAGGTTAGGTTAGGTTACGTTAGGTTAGGTTAGATCAGGTAAGGTTAGGTTACGTTAGAATAGGTTAGGTTAGGTTAGGTTAGGTTAGGTTTGGTTAGGTTAGTTTAGGTTAGGTTAGGTTAGGTTGGGTTGGGTTGGGTTAGGTTAGGTTAGGTTAGGTAAGGTTAGGTTAAGTTAGGTTAGGTTACGTTAGGTTAAGGTATGAACCGTCGTAAAACCGCGTTAAACAATGTCACTTAGTGAGATGCAGTGTTTTTCACCTTTACAAGTTGGGAACTGCGATATCGAATGTGAAAGCGCTTGAAACCGTCGTAATGTTGTAGAAAGCAATGTAAAGTAGCGAGTAAAACGTTTTCTAACGATAGAAGTCCGAAGGTTATGTTAGGTTGAGTTATGTTAGTTTAAGCTAGGTAGCGTCGTGAAACCACCAAAAACGACGTCATCTAACGAGATAGTGTTGTTTTATTGCGAGTACGAAACTGCGATAGGTGAAATGTTGTGAAAGCACACAAAACGTCATGAACAAGCCAAATACTGCGTGTTGTACCGTTACAAGTGCGAAACTGCTATGTTGTGATATTCTCGTTAAAGCGCATGCAAGCATCGTGAAACCTTAAAGAATGATGTCATTTAGCGAGAGACAGCGTTCTGTACTGTAAAAGGTTGGTGAAAAACTGTGAGGTCACGCAAATATCGTAAATGTGAACGAAACAGTGTAATAGAGCGTTTTTAGATACAAGTTCGAATGTTCGGTTAGGTTAAGATATGAACCGTCGTAAAACCGCATTAAACAATGTCACTTAGTGAGATGCAGTGTCTTTCACCATTACAAGTCGGGAACTGCGATATCTAATGTGAAAGCGCTTGCAAACGTCGTTAGGTTAGGTTAGGTTAGGTTAGGTTACGTTAGGTTAGGTTAGGTTAGGTTAGGTTTGGTTAGGTTAGGTTAGGTTAGGTTATGTTAGGTAAGGTTTGGTTAGGTTAGGTTAGGTTAGGTTGGGTTAGGTCGGGTTAAGTAAGGTTAGGTTAGGTTGGGTTAGGTTAGGTTAGGTTAGGTTAAGATATGAACCGCGCTAAAACCGCATTAAACAATGTCACTTAGTTAGATGTAGTGTTTTTCAACATTACAAGTCGGGAACTACGATATCAAATAGGAAAGCGCATGAAACCGTCGTAATCTTGTAGAAAACATTGTAAAGTTGCGAGTAAAACGTTTTCTAACGACAGAAGTGCGAAGGTTAGGTTAGGTTAGGTTAGTTTAAGCTAGGTAGCGTTGTGAAACTACCAAAAACGACGTCATCTAACGAGATAGTGTTGTTTTATTGCGAGTATTAAACAGCGGTAGGTGAAATGTTGTGAAAGCACACAAAACGGCATGAACAAGCCAAATACTGCGTGTTCTACCGTTACAAGTGCGAAACTGCTATATTGTGATATTCTCGTTAAAGCGCATGCAAGCATCGTGAAACCTAAAGAACAATGTCATTTAGTGAGATACAGCGTTCTGTACTGCAATAAGTTGGTGAAAAACTGTGAGGTTATGCAAATATCGTAATTGTGAACGAAACAGTGTAATAGAGCGTTTTTAGATACAAGTGCGAATGTTCGGTTAGGTTAAGATATGAACCGTCGTAAAACCGCATTAAACAATGTCACTTAGTGAGATGCAGTTTTTCACCATTACTAGTCGGGAACTGCGATATCTAATGTGAAAGCGCTTGCAACCGTCGTTAGGTTAGGTTAGGTTAGGTTAGGTTAGGTTTGGTTAGGTTAGGTTAGGTTAGGTTAGATTAGGTTAGGTTGGGTTGAGTTGGGTTAGGTTACGTTAGGTTACGTTGGGTTAGGTTAGGTTAGGTTAGGTTAGGTTAGGCTACGTTAGGTTAGGTTAGGTTACGTTAGGTTAGGTTAGGTTAAGTAAGGATAATTTGGTTAGGTTAGGTAAGGTTAGGTTAGGTTAGGTTAGGTTGGGGTGGGTGTTGTTGGGTTGGGTTGGGTTGGGTTAGGTTTGGTTAGGTTAGGTTAGGTTACGTTAGGTTAGGTTAGGTTAGGTTGGGTTGAGTTGGGTTAGGTTACGTTAGGTTACGTTGGGTTAGGTTAGGTTAGGTTAGGTTAGGTTAGGCTACGTTAGGTTAGGTTAGGTTACGTTAGGTTAGGTTAGGTTAAGTAAGGATAATTTGGTTAGGTTAGGTAAGGTTAGGTTAGGTTAGGTTAGGTTGGGGTGGGTGTTGTTGGGTTGGGTTGGGTTGGGTTAGGTTTGGTTAGGTTAGGTTAGGTTACGTTAGGTTAGGTTAGGTTAGGTTACGTTAGGGTATGTTAGGTTAGGTTAGGTTACGTTAGGTTAGGTTAGATCAGGTAAGGTTAGGTTACGTTAGAATAGGTTAGGTTAGGTTAGGTTACGTTAGGTTAGGTTAGGTTAGGTTTGGTTAGGTTAGTTTAGGTTAGGTTAGGTTAGGTTGGGTTGGGTTGGGTTAGGTTAGGTTAGGTTAGGTAAGGTTAGGTTAAGTTAGGTTAGGTTACGTTAGGTTAAGGTATGAACCGTCGTAAAACCGCGTTAAACAATGTCACTTAGTGAGATGCAGTGTTTTTCACCTTTACAAGTTGGGAACTGCGATATCTAATGTGAAAGCGCTTGAAACCGTCGTAATGTTGTAGAAAGCAATGTAAAGTAGCGAGTAAAACGTTTTCTAACGATAGAAGTCCGAAGGTTATGTTAGGTTGAGTTATGTTAGTTTAAGCTAGGTAGCGTCGTGAAACCACCAAAAAACGACGTCATCTAACGAGATAGTGTTGTTTTATTGCGAGTACGAAACTGCGATAGGTGAAATGTTGTGAAAGCACACAAAACGTCATGAACAAGCCAAATACTGCGTGTTGTACCGTTACAAGTGCGAAACTGCTATGTTGTGATATTCTCGTTAAAGCGCATGCAAGCATCGTGAAACCTTAAAGAATGATGTCATTTAGCGAGAGACAGCGTTCTGTACTGTAATAAGTTGGTGAAAAACTGTGAGGTCATGCAAATATCGTAATTGTGAACAAAACAGTGTAATAGAGCGTTTTGAGATACAAGCGCGAACGTTAGGTTAGGTTAAGATATGAACCGTCGTAAAACCGCATTGAACAAAGTCACTTTGTGAGATGCAGGTTTTTTCACCATTACAAGTCGGGAACTGCGATATCTAATGTGAAAGCGCTTGCAAACGTCGTTAGGTTAGGTTAGGTTAGGTTAGGTTAAGTTAGGTTACGTTAGGTTAGGTTAGGTTAGGTAAGGTTAGGTTAGGTTAAATTAGGTTAGGTTAGGTTAGGTTAAGATATGAACCGCGCTAAAACCGCATTAAACAATGTCACTTATTGAGATGCTGTGTTTTTCACCATAACAAGTCAAAAACTGCGATATCTAATGTGAAAGCGCATGAAACCGTCGTAATCTTGGTGAAAACATTGTAAAGTAGCGAATAAAACGTTTTCTAACGATAGAAGTGCGAAGGTTAGGTTAGGTTAGGTTAGTTTAAGCTAGGTAGCGTCGTGAAACCACCAAAAACGACGTCATCTAACGAGATAGTGTTGTTTTATTGCGAGTACGAAACTGCGATAGGTGAAATGTTGTGAAAGCACACAAAACGTCATGAACAAGCCAAATACTGCGTGTTGTAGAGTTACAAGTGCGAAACTGCTATGTTGTGATATTCTCGTTAAAGCGCATGCAAGCATCGTGAAACCTTAAAGAACAATGTCATTTAGCGAGAGACAGCGTTCTGTACTGTAATAAGTTGGTGAAAAACTGTGAGGTCATGCAAATATCGTAATTGTGAACGAAACAGTGTAATAGAGCGTTTTTCAATACAAGTGCGAATCTTAAGTTAGGTTAAGATATGAACCGTCGTAAAACCGCATTAAACAATGTCACTTAGTGAGATGCAGTGTTTTTCACCATTACAAGTCGGGAACTGCGATATCTAATGTGAAAGCGCTTGCAAACGTCGTTAGGTTAGGTTAGGTTAGGTTAGGTTAGGTTACGTTAGGTTAGGTTAGGTTAGGTTTGGTTAGGTTAGGTTAGGTTAGGTTATGTTAGGTAAGGTTTGGTTAGGTTAGGTTAGGTTAGGTTGGGTTAGGGTAGGTTAAGTAAGGTTAGGTTAGGTTGGGTTAGGTTAGGTTAGGTTAGGTTAAGATATGAACCGCGCTAAAACCGCATTAAACAATGTCACTTAGTGAGATGCTGTGTTTTTCACCATTACAAGTCGGGAACTGCGATATCTAATGTGAAAGCGTATGAAACCGTCGTAATCTTGTAGAAAACATAGTAAAGTAGCGAATAAAACGTTTTCTAACGATAGAAGTGCGCAGGTCAGGTTAGTTTGAGCTAGGTAGCGTCTTGAAACTACCAAAAACGACGTCATCTAACGAGATAGTGTTGTTTTATTGCGAGTATTAAACTGCGATAGGTGAAATGTTGTGAAAGCACACAAAACCGCATGAACAAGCCAAATACTGCGTGTTTTACCGTTACAAGTGCGAAACTGCGATATTGTGATATTCTCGTTAAAGCGCATGCAAGCATCGTGAAACCTTAAAGAACAATGTCATTTAGCGAGATACAGCGTTCTGTACTGCAATAAGTTGGTGAAAAACTGTGAGGTTATGCAAATATCGTAATTTTGAACGAAACAGTGTAATAGAGCGTTTTTAGATACAAGTGCGAATGTTCGGTTAGGTTAAGATATGAACCGTCGTAAAACCGCATTAAACAATGTCACTTAGTGAGATGCAGTGTTTGTCACCATTACAAGTCGGGAACTGCGATATCTAATGTGAAAGCGCTTGCAACCGTCGTTAGGTTAGGTTAGGTTAGGTTAGGTTTGGTTAGGTTAGGTTAGGTTAGGTTAGGTTAGATTAGGTTAGGTTGGGTTGAGTTGGGTTAGGTTAGGTTAGGTTACGTTGGGTTAGGTTAGGTTAGGCTACGTTAGGTTAGGTTAGGTTACGTTAGGTTAGGTTAGGTTAGGTAAGGATAATTTGGTTAGGTTAGGTAAGGTTAGGTTAGGTTAGGTTAGGTTGGGGTGGGTGTTGTTGGGTTGGGTTGGGTTGGGTTAGGTTTGGTTAGGTTAGGTTAGGTTACGTTAGGTTAGGTTAGGTTAGGTTACGTTAGGTTATTTTAGGTTAGGTTAGGTTACGTTAGGTTAGGTTAGATCAGGTAAGGTTAGGTTACGTTAGAATAGGTTAGGTTAGGTTAGGTTACGTTAGGTTAAGTTAGGTTAGGTTACGTTAGGTTAAGGTATGAACCGTCGTAAAACCGCGTTAAACAATGTCACTTAGTGAGATGCAGTGTTTTTCACCTTTACAAGTTGGGAACTGCGATATCGAATGTGAAAGCGCTTGAAACCGTCGTAATGTTGTAGAAAGCAATGTAAAGTAGCGAGTAAAACGTTTTCTAACGATAGAAGTCCGAAGGTTATGTTAGGTTGAGTTATGTTAGTTTAAGCTAGGTAGCGTCGTGAAACCACCAAAAACGACGTCATCTAACGAGATAGTGTTGTTTTATTGCGAGTACGAAACTGCGATAGGTGAAATGTTGTGAAAGCACACAAAACGTCATGAACAAGCCAAATACTGCGTGTTGTACCGTTACAAGTGCGAAACTGCTATGTTGTGATATTCTCGTTAAAGCGCATGCAAGCGTCGTGAAACCTTAAAGAATGATGTCATTTAGCGAGAGACAGCGTTCTGTACTGTAAAAGTTTGGTGAAAAACTGTGAGGTCACGCAAATATCGTAATTGTGAACGAAACAGTGTAATAGAGCGTTTTTAGATACAAGTGCGAATGTTCGGGTAGGTTAAGATATGAACCGTCGTAAAACCGCATTAAACAATGTCACTTAGTGAGATGCAGTGTCTTTCACCATTTTAAGTAGGGAACTGCGATATCTAATGTGAAAGCGCTTGCAAACGTCGTTAGGTTAGGTTAGGTTAGGTTACGTTAGGTTAGGTTAGGTTAGGTTAGGTTTGGTTAGGTTAGGTTAGGTTAGGTTATGTTAGGTAAGGTTTGGTTAGGTTAGGTTAGGTTAGGTTGGGTTAGGTCGGGTTAAGTAAGGTTAGGTTAGGTTGGGTTAGGTTAGGTTAGGTTAGGTTAAGATATGAACCGCGCTAAAACCGCATTAAACAATGTCACTTAGTTAGATGTAGTGTTTTTCAACATTACAAGTCGGGAACTACGATATCTAATAGGAAAGCGCATGAAACCGTCGTAATCTTGTAGAAAACATTGTAAAGTTGCGAGTAAAACGTTTTCTAACGACAGAAGTGCGAAGGTTAGGTTAGGTTAGGTTAGTTTAAGCTAGGTAGCGTCGTGAAACTACCAAAAACGACGTCATCTAACGAGATAGTGTTGTTTTATTGCGAGTATTAAACAGCGGTAGGTGAAATGTTGTGAAAGCACACAAAACGGCATGAACAAGCCAAATACTGCGTGTTCTACCGTTACAAGTGCGAAACTGCTATATTGTGATATTCTCGTTAAAGCGCATGCAAGCATCGTGAAACCTTAAAGAACAATGTCATTTACTGAGATACAGCGTTCTGTACTGCAATAAGTTGGTGAAAAACTGTGAGGTTATGCAAATATCGTAATTGTGAACGAAACAGTGTAATAGAGCGTTTTTAGATACAAGTGCGAATGTTCGGTTAGGTTAAGATATGAACCGTCGTAAAACCGCATTAAACAATGTCACTTAGTGAGATGCAGTGTTTTTCACCATTACAAGTCGGGAACTGCGATATCTAATGTGAAAGCGCTTGCAACCGTCGTTAGGTTAGGTTAGGTTAGGTTTGGTTAGGTTAGGTTAGGTTAGGTTAGGTTAGGTTAGATTAGGTTAGGTTGGGTTGAGTTGGGTTAGGTTAGGTTAGGTTACGTTGGGTTAGGTTAGGTTAGGTTAGGTTAGGCTACGTTAGGTTAGGTTAGGTTACGTTAGGTTAGGTTAGGTTAGGTAAGGATAATTTGGTTAGGTTAGGTAAGGTTAGGTTAGGTTACGTTGGGGTGGGTGTTGTTGGGTTGGGTTAGGTTTGGTTAGATTAGGTTAGGTTATGTTAGGTTAGGTTAGGTTAGGTTAGGTTACGTTAGGTTATGTTAGGTTAGGTTAGGTTACGTTAGGTTAGGTTAGATCAATTAAGGTTAGGTTACGTTAGAATAGGTTAGATTAGGTTAGGTTACGTTAGGTTAGGTTAGGTTAGCTTAGGTTAGATTTGGTTAGGTTAGTTTAGGTTAGGTTAGGTTAGGTTAGGTTGGGTTGGGTTGGGTTAGGTTGGGTTAGGTTAGGTTAGGTTAGGTTAGGTTAGGTTAGGGTAGTTTAGGTTAGGTTAGGTTAGGTTAGGTTGGGTTGGGTTGGGTTAGGTTAGGTTAGGTTAGGTTAGGTAAGGTTAGGTTAGGTTACGTTAGGTTAAGGTATGAACCGTCGTAAAACCGCGTTAAACAATGTCACTTGATGCAGTGTTTTTCACCTTTACAAGTTGGGAACTGCGATATCTAATGTGAAAGCGCTTGAAACCGTCGTTAGGTTAGGTTAGGTTAGGTTAGGTTAGGTTTGGTTAGGTTAGGTTAGGTTAGGTTAGATTAGGTTAGGTTGGGTTGAGTTGAGTTAGGTTAGGGTAGGTTAGGTTACGTTGGGTTAGGTTAGGTTAGGTTACGTTAGGTTAGGTTAGGTTACGTTAGGTTAGGTTAGGTTAGGTTAGGTAAGGATAATTTGGTTAGGTTAGGTAAGGATAATTTGGTTAGGTTAGGTAAGGTTAGGTTAGGTTAGGTTAGGTTGGGTGGGTGTTGTTGGGTTGGGTTGGGTTGGGTTAGGTTTGGTTAGGTTAGGTTAGGTTACGTTAGGTTACGTTAGGTTAGGTTACGTTAGGTTATGTTAGGTTAGGTTAGGTTACGTTAGAATAGGTTAGGTTAGGTTAGGTTACGTTAGGTTAGGTTAGGTTAGGTTAGGTTAGGTTTGGTTAGGTTAGGTTAGGTTAGCTTAGGTTAGGTTAGGTTGGGTTGGGTTGGGTTAGGTTGGGTTAGGTTAGGTTAGGTTAGGTTAGGTTAGGTTGGGTTAGGTTAGTTTAGGTTAGGTTAGGTTAGGTTGGGGTGGGTTGGGTTAGGTTAGGTTAGGTTAGGTAAGGTTAGGTTAGGTTAGGTTAGGTTAGGTTAAGGTATGAACCGTCGTAAAACCGCGTTAAACAATGTCACTTAGTGAGATGCAGTGTTTTTCACCTTTACAAGTTGGGAACTGCGATATCTAATGTGAAAGCGCATGAAACCGTCGTAATCTTGTAGAAAACATTGTAAAGTTGCGAGTAAAACGTTTTCTAACGATAGAAGTGCGAAGGTTAGGTTAGGTTAGGTTAGTTTAAGCTAGGTAGCGTCGTGAAACTACCAAAAACGACGTCATCTAACGAGATAGTGTTGTTTTATTGGGAGTATTAAACTGCGATAGGTGAAATGTTGTGAAAGCACACAAAACGGCATGAACAAGCCAAATACTGCGTGTGCTACCGTTACAAGTGCGAAACTGCTATATTGTGATATTCTCGTTAAAGCGCATGCAAGCATCGTGAAACCTTAAAGAACAATGTCATTTAGCGAGATACAGCGTTCTGTACTGCAATAGGTTGGTGAAAAACTGTGAGGTTATGCAAATATCGTAATTGTGAACGAAACAGTGTAATAGAGCGTTTTTAGATACAAGTGCGAATGTTCGGTTAGGTTAAGATATGAACCGTCATAAAACCGCATTGAAATGTGTCACTTTGTGAGATGCAGGTTTTTTCACCATTACAAGTCGGGAACTGCGATATCTAATGTGAAAGTGCATGAAACCGTCGTAATGTTGTAGAGAGCATTGTAAAGTAGCGAGTAAAATGTTTTCTAACGATAGAAGTGCGAAGGTTATATTAGGTTGAGTTATGTTAGTTTAAGCTAGGTAGCGTCGTGAGACCACCAAAAAAGACGTCATCTAACGAGATAGTGTTGTTTTATTGCATGTACGAAATTGCAATAGGTGAAATGTTGTGAAAGCACACAAAACGGCATGAACAAGCCAGATACTGCGTGTTGTACCGTTACAAGTGCGAAACTGCTATGTTGTGATATTCTCGTTAAAGCGCATGCAAGCATCGTGAAACCTTAAAGAATGATGTCATTTAGCGAGAGACAGCGTTCTGTACTGTAATAAGTTGGTGAAAAACTGTGAGGTCATGCAAATATCGTAATTGTGAACGAAACAGTGTAATAGAGCGTTTTTCAATACAAGTGCGAATCTTAAGTTAGGTTAAGATATGAACCGTCGTAAAACCGCATTAAAAAATGTCACTTAGTGAGATGCAGTGTTTTTCACCATTACAAGTCGGTAACTGCGATATCTAATGTGAAAGCGCTTGCAAACGTCGTTAGGTTAGGTTAGGTTAGGTTAGGTTACGTTAGGTTAGGTTAGGTTAGGTTTGGTTAGGTTAGGTTAGGTTAGGTTATGTTAGGTAAGGTTTGGTTAGGTTAGGTTAGGTTAGGTTGGGTTAGGGTAGGTTAAGTAAGGTTAGGTTAGGTTAGGTTAGGTTAGGTAAGGATAATTTGGTTAGGTTAGGTAAGGTTAGGTTAGGTTAGGTTAGGTTGGGGTGGGTGTTGTTGGGTTGGGTTGGGTTAGGTTTGGTTAGGTTAGGTTAGGTTACGTTAGGTTAGGTTAGGTTAGGTTAGGTTACGTTAGGTTATTTTAGGTTAGGTTAGGTTACGTTAGGTTAGGTTAGATCAGGTAAGGTTAGGTTACGTTAGAATAGGTTAGGTTAGGTTAGGTTAGGTTAGGTTAGGTTTGGTTAGGTTAGTTTAGGTTAGGTTAGGTTAGGTTGGGTTGGGTTGGGTTAGGTTAGGTTAGGTTAGGTAAGGTTAGGTTAAGTTAGGTTAGGTTACGTTAGGTTAAGGTATGAACCGTCGTAAAACCGCGTTAAACAATGTCACTTAGTGAGATGCAGTGTTTTTCACCTTTACAAGTTGGGAACTGCGATATCGAATGTGAAAGCGCTTGAAACCGTCGTAATGTTGTAGAAAGCAATGTAAAGTAGCGAGTAAAACGTTTTCTAACGATAGAAGTCCGAAGGTTATGTTAGGTTGAGTTATGTTAGTTTAAGCTAGGTAGCGTCGTGAAACCACCAAAAACGACGTCATCTAACGAGATAGTGTTGTTTTATTGCGAGTACGAAACTGCGATAGGTGAAATGTTGTGAAAGCACACAAAACGTCATGAACAAGCCAAATACTGCGTGTTTTACCGTTACAAGTGCGAAACTGCTATGTTGTGATATTCTCGTTAAAGCGCATGCAAGCATCGTGAAACCTTAAAGAATGATGTCATTTAGCGAGAGACAGCGTTCTGTACTGTAAAAGGTTGGTGAAAAACTGTGAGGTCACGCAAATATCGTAAATGTGAACGAAACAGTGTAATAGAGCGTTTTTAGATACAAGTGCGAATGTTCGGTTAGGTTAAGATATGAACCGTCGTAAAACCGCATTAAACAATGTCACTTAGTGAGATGCAGTGTCTTTCACCATTACAAGTCGGGAACTGCGATATCTAATGTGAAAGCGCTTGCAAACGTCGTTAGGTTAGGTTAGGTTAGGTTACGTTAGGTTAGAATAGGTTAGGTTAGGTTTGGTTAGGTTAGGTTAGGTTAGGTTATGTTAGGTAAGGTTTGGTTAGGTTAGGTTAGGTTAGGTTGGGTTAGGTCGGGTTAAGTAAGGTTAGGTTAGGTTGGGTTAGGTTAGGTTAGGTTAGGTTAAGATATGAACCGCGCTAAAACCGCATTAAACAATGTCACTTAGTTAGATGTAGTGTTTTTCAACATTACAAGTCGGGAACTACGATATCAAATAGGAAAGCGCATGAAACCGTCGTAATCTTGTAGAAAACATTGTAAAGTTGCGAGTAAAACGTTTTCTAACGACAGAAGTGCGAAGGTTAGGTTAGGTTAGGTTAGTTTAAGCTAGGTAGCGTCGTGAAACTACCAAAAACGACGTCATCTAACGAGATAGTGTTGTTTTATTGCGAGTATTAAACAGCGGTAGGTGAAATGTTGTGAAAGCACACAAAACGGCATGAACAAGCCAAATACTGCGTGTTCTACCGTTACAAGTGCGAAACTGCTATATTGTGATATTCTCGTTAAAGCGCATGCAAGCATCGTGAAACCTAAAGAACAATGTCATTTAGTGAGATACAGCGTTCTGTACTGCAATAAGTTGGTGAAAAACTGTGAGGTTATGCAAATATCGTAATTGTGAACGAAACAGTGTAATAGAGCGTTTTTAGATACAAGTGCGAATGTTCGGTTAGGTTAAGATATGAACCGTCGTAAAACCGCATTAAACAATGTCACTTAGTGAGATGCAGTGTTTTTCACCATTACAAGTCGGGAACTGCGATATCTAATGTGAAAGCGCTTGCAACCGTTGTTAGGTTAGGTTAGGTTAGGTTAGGTTAGGTTTGGTTAGGTTAGGTTAGGTTAGGTTAGATTAGGTTAGTTTGGGTTGAGTTGGGTTAGGTTAGGTTAGGTTACGTTGGGTTAGGTTAGGTTAGGTTAGGTTAGGCTACGTTAGGTTAGGTTAGGTTAGGTTAGGTAAGGATAATTTGGTTAGGTTAGGTAAGGTTAGGTTAGGTTACGTTGGGGTGGGTGTTGTTGGGTTGGGTTGGGTTGGGTTAGGTTTGGTTAGGTTAGGTTAGGTTATGTTAGGTTAGGTTAGGTTAGGTTAGGTTACGTTAGGTTATGTTAGGTTAGGTTAGGTTACGTTAGGTTAGGTTAGATCAGGTAAGGTTAGGTTACGTTAGAATAGGTTAGATTAGGTTAGGTTACGTTAGGTTAGGTTAGCTTAGGTTAGGTTTGGTTAGGTTAGTCTAGGTTAGGTTAGGTTAGGTTAGGTTGGGTTGGGTTGGGTTAGGTTGGGTTAGGTTAGGTTAGGTTAGGTTAGGTTGGGTTAGGTTAGTTTAGGTTAGGTTAGGTTAGGTTAGGTTGGGTTGGGTTGGGTTAGGTTAGGTTAGGTTAGGTTAGGTAAGGTTAGGTTAGGTTAGGTTACGTTAGGTTAAGGTATGAACCGTCGTAAAACCGCGTTAAACAATGTCACTTAGTGAGATGCAGTGTTTTTCACCTTTACAAGTTGGGAACTGCGATATCTAATGTGAAAGCGCTTGAAACCGTCGTAATGTTGTAGAAAGCAATGTAAAGTAGCGAGTAAAACGTTTTCTAACGATAGAAGTCCGAAGGTTATGTTAGGTTGAGTTATGTTAGTTTAAGCTAGGTAGCGTCGTGAAACCACCAAAAACGACGTCATCTAACGAGATAGTGTTGTTTTATTGCGAGTACGAAACTGCGATAGGTGAAATGTGAAAGCACACAAAACGTCATGAAGAAGCCAAATACTGCGTGTTGTACCGTTACAAGTGCGAAACTGCTATGTTGTGATATTCTCGTTAAAGCGCATGCAAGCATCGTGAAACCTTAAAGAATGATGTCATTTAGCGAGAGACAGCGTTCTGTACTGTAATAAGTTGGTGAAAAACTGTGAGGTCATGCAAATATCGTAATTGTGAACGAAACAGTGTAATAGAGCGTTTTGAGATACAAGCGCGAATGTTAGGTTAGGTTAAGATATGAACCGTCGTAAAACCGCAATAAAAAATGTCACTTAGTGAGATGCAGTGTTTTTCACCATTACAAGTCGGGAACTGCGATATCTAATGTGAAAGCGCTTGCAAACGTCGTTAGGTTAGGTTAGGTTTGGTTAGGTTAGGTTAGGTTACGTTAGGTTAGGTTAGGTTAGGTTTGGTTAGGTTAGGTTAGGTTAGGTTAGGTTATGTTAGGTAAGGTTTGGTTAGGTTAGGTTAGGTTAGGTTGGGTTAGGTCGGGTTAAGTAAGGTTAGGTTAGGTTAGGTTAGGTTAGGTTAGGTTAAGATATGAACCGCGCTAAAACCGCATTAAACAATGTCACATAGTTAGATGTAGTGTTTTTCAACATTACAAGTCGGGAACTACGATATCTAATAGGAAAGCGCATGAAACCGTCGTAATCTTGTAGAAAACATTGTAAAGTTGCGAGTAAAACGTTTTCTAACGATAGAAGTGCGAAGGTTAGGTTAGGTTAGGTTAGTTTAAGCTAGGTAGCGTCGTGAAACTACCAAAAACGACGTCATCCAACGAGATAGTGTTGTTTTATTGCGAGTATTAAACTGCGATAGGTGAAATGTTGTGAAAGCACACAAAACGGCATGAACAAGCCAAATACTGCGTGTTCTACCGTTACAAGTGCGAAACTGCTATATTGTGATATTCTTGTTAAAGCGCATGCAAGCATCGTGAAACCTTAAAGAACAATGTCATTTAGCGAGATACAGCGTTCTGTACTGCAATAAGTTGGTGAAAAACTGTGAGGTTATGCAAATATCATAATTGTGAACGAAACAGTGTAATAGAGCGTTTTTAGATACAAGTGCGAATGTTCGGTTAGGTTAAGATATGAACCGTCGTAAAACCGCATTAAAAAATGTCACTTAGTGAGATGCAGTTTTTCACCATTACAAGTCGGGAACTGCGATATCTAATGTGAAAGCGCTTGCAACCGTCGTTAGGTTAGGTTAGGTTAGGTTAGGTTAGGTTAGGTTTGGTTAGGTTAGGTTAGGTTAGGTTAGGTTAGGTTAGGTTAGATTAGGTTAGGTTGGGTTGAGTTGGGTTAGGTTAGGTTAGGTTACGTTGGGTTAGGTTAGGTTAGGTTAGGTTAGGCTACGTTAGGTTAGGTTAGGTTACGTTAGGTTAGGTTAGGTTAAGTAAGGATAATTTGGTTAGGTTAGGTAAGGTTAGGTTAGGTTAGGTTAGGTTAGGTTGGGGTGGGTGTTGTTGGGTTGGGTTGGGTTGGGTTAGGTTTGGTTAGGTTAGGTTAGGTTACGTTAGGTTAGGTTAGGTTAGGTTACGTTAGGTTATGTTAGGTTAGGTTAGGTTACGTTAGGTTAGGTTAGGTTAGGTTTGGTTAGGTTAGTTTAGGTTAGGTTAGGTTAGGTTGGGTTGGGTTGGGTTAGGTTAGGTTAGGTTAGGTAAGGTTAGGTTAAGTTAGGTTAGGTTACGTTAGGTTAAGGTATGAACCGTCGTAAAACCGCGTTAAACAATGTCACTTAGTGAGATGCAGTGTTTTTCACCTTTACAAGTTGGGAACTGCGATATCTAATGTGAAAGCGCTTGAAACCGTCGTAATGTTGTAGAAAGCAATGTAAAGTAGCGAGTAAAACGTTTTCTAACGATAGAAGTCCGAAGGTTATGTTAGGTTGAGTTATGTTAGTTTAAGCTAGGTAGCGTCGTGAAACCACCAAAAAACGACGTCATCTAACGAGATAGTGTTGTTTTATTGCGAGTACGAAACTGCGATAGGTGAAATGTTGTGAAAGCACACAAAACGTCATGAACAAGCCAAATACTGCGTGTTGTACCGTTACAAGTGCGAAACTGCTATGTTGTGATATTCTCGTTAAAGCGCATGCAAGCATCGTGAAACCTTAAAGAATGATGTCATTTAGCGAGAGACAGCGTTCTGTACTGTAATAAGTTGGTGAAAAACTGTGAGGTCATGCAAATATCGTAATTGTGAACAAAACAGTGTAATAGAGCGTTTTGAGATACAAGCGCGAACGTTAGGTTAGGTTAAGATATGAACCGTCGTAAAACCGCATTGAACAATGTCACTTTGTGAGATGCAGGTTTTTTCACCATTACAAGTCGGGAACTGCGATATCTAATGTGAAAGCGCTTGCAAACGTCGTTAGGTTAGGTTAGGTTAGGTTAAGTTAGGTTACGTTAGGTTAGGTTAGGTTAGGTAAGGTTAGGTTAGGGTAAATTAGGTTAGGTTAGGTTAGGTTAAGATATGAACCGCGCTAAAACCGCATTAAACAATGTCACTTATTGAGATGCTGTGTTTTTCACCATAACAAGTCAAAAACTGCGATATCTAATGTCAAAGCGCATGAAACCGTCGTAATCTTGGTGAAAACATTGTAAAGTAGCGAATAAAACGTTTTCTAACGATAGATGTGCGAAGGTTAGGTTAGGTTAGGTTAGTTTAAGCTAGGTAGCGTCGTGAAACCACCAAAAACGACGTCATCTAACGAGATAGTGTTGTTTTATTGCGAGTACGAAACTGCGATAGGTGAAATGTTGTGAAAGCACACAAAACGTCATGAACAAGCCAAATACTGCGTGTTGTAGAGTTACAAGTGCGAAACTGCTATGTTGTGATATTCTCGTTAAAGCGCATGCAAGCATCGTGAAACCTTAAAGAACAATGTCATTTAGCGAGAGACAGCGTTCTGTACTGTAATAAGTTGGTGAAAAACTGTGAGGTCATGCAAATATCGTAATTGTGAACGAAACAGTGTAATAGAGCGTTTTTCAATACAAGTGCGAATCTTAAGTTAGGTTAAGATATGAACCGTCGTAAAACCGCATTAAACAATGTCACTTAGTGAGATGCAGTGTTTTTCACCATTACAAGTCGGGAACTGCGATATCTAATGTGAAAGCGCTTGCAAACGTCGTTAGGTTAGGTTAGGTTAGGTTAGGTTACGTTGGGTTAGGTTAGGTTAGGTTTGGTTAGGTTAGGTTAGGTTAGGTTATGTTAGGTAAGGTTTGGTTAGGTTAGGTTAGGTTAGGTTGGGTTAGGGTAGGTTAAGTAAGGTTAGGTTAGGTTGGGTTAGGTTAAGTTAGGTTAGGTTAAGATATGAACCGCGCTAAAACCGCATTAAACAATGTCACTTAGTGAGATGCTGTGTTTTTCACCATTACAAGTCGGGAACTGCGATATCTAATGTGAAAGCGTATGAAACCATCGTAATCTTGTAGAAAACATAGTAAAGTAGCGAATAAAACGTTTTCTAACGATAGAAGTGCGCAGGTCAGGTTAGTTTGAGCTAGGTAGCGTCTTGAAACTACCAAAAACGACGTCATCTAACGAGATAGTGTTGTTTTATTGCGAGTATTAAACTGCGATAGGTGAAATGTTGTGAAAGCACACAAAACCGCATGAACAAGCCAAATACTGCGTGTTTTACCGTTACAAGTGCGAAACTGCTATATTGTGATATTCTCGTTAAAGCGCATGCAAGCATCGTGAAACCTTAAAGAACAATGTCATTTAGCGAGATACAGCGTTCTGTACTGCAATAAGTTGGTGAAAAACTGTGAGGTTATGCAAATATCGTAATTGTGAACGAAACAGTGTAATAGAGCGTTTTTAGATACAAGTGCGAATGTTCGGTTAGGTTAAGATATGAACCGTCGTAAAACCGCATTAAACAATGTCACTTAGTGAGATGCAGTGTTTTTCACCATTACAAGTCGGGAACTGCGATATCTAATGTGAAAGCGCTTGCAACCGTCGTTAGGTTAGGTTAGGTTAGGTTAGGTTTGGTTAGGTTAGTTAGGTTAGGTTAGATTAGGTTAGGTTGGGTTGAGTTGGGTTAGGTTAGGTTAGGTTACGTTGGGTTAGGTTAGGTTAGGCTACGTTAGGTTAGGTTAGGTTACGTTAGGTTAGGTTAGGTTAGGTAAGGATAATTTGGTTAGGTTAGGTAAGGTTAGGTTAGGTTAGGTTAGGTTGGGGTGGGTGTTGTTGGGTTGGGTTGGGTTGGGTTAGGTTTGGTTAGGGTAGGTTAGGTTACGTTAGGTTAGGTTAGGTTAGGTTACGTTAGGTTATTTTAGGTTAGGTTAGGTTACGTTAGGTTAGGTTAGATCAGGTAAGGTTAGGTTACGTTAGAATAGGTTAGGTTAGGTTAGGTTACGTTAGGTTAGGTTACGTTAGGTTAAGGTATGAACCGTCGTAAAACCGCGTTAAACAATGTCACTTAGTGAGATGCAGTGTTTTTCACCTTTACAAGTCGGGAACTGCGATATCGAATGTGAAAGCGCTTGAAACCGTCGTAATGTTGTAGAAAGCAATGTAAAGTAGCGAGTAAAACGTTTTCTAACGATAGAAGTCCGAAGGTTATGTTAGGTTGAGTTATGTTAGTTTAAGCTAGGTAGCGTCGTGAAACCACCAAAAACGACGTCATCTAACGAGATAGTGTTGTTTTATTGTGAGTACGAAACTGCGATAGGTGAAATGTTGTGAAAGCACACAAAACGTCATGAACAAGCCAAATACTGCGTGTTGTACCGTTACAAGTGCGAAACTGCTATATTGTGATATTCTCGTTAAAGCGCATGCAAGCATCGTGAAACCTTAAAGAACAATGTCATTTAGTGAGATACAGCGTTCTGTACTGCAATAAGTTGGTGAAAAACTGTGAGGTTATCCAAATATCGTAATTGTGAACGAAACAGTGTAATAGAGCGTTTTTAGATACAAGTGCGAAATTTCGGTTAGGTTAAGATATGAACCGTCGTAAAACCGCATTAAACAATGTCACTTAGTGAGATGCAGTGTTTTTCACCATTACAAGTCGGGAACTGCGATATCTAATGTGAAAGCGCTTGCAACCGTCGTTAGGTTAGGTTAGGTTAGGTTTGGTTAGGTTAGGTTAGGTTAGGTTAGATTAGGTTAGGTTGGGTTGAGTTGGGTTAGGTTAGGTTAGGTTACGTTGGGTTAGGTTAGGTTAGGTTAGGTTAGGCTACGTTAGGTTAGGTTACGTTAGGTTAGGTTAGGTTAGGTAAGGATAATTTGGTTAGGTTAGGTAAGGTTAGGTTAGGTTACGTTGGGGTGGGTGTTGTTGGGTTGGGTTAGGTTTGGTTAGGTTAGGTTAGGTTATGTTAGGTTAGGTTAGGTTAGGTTACATTAGGTTATGTTAGGTTAGGTTAGGTTACGTTAGGTTAGGTTAGATCAGGTAAGGTTAGGTTACGTTAGAATAGGTTAGATTAGGTTAGGTTACGTTAGGTTAGGTTAGGTTAGCTTAGGTTAGGTTTGGTTAGGTTAGTTTAGGTTAGGTTAGGTTAGGTTAGGTTGGGTTGGGTTGGGTTAGGTTGGGTTAGGTTAGGTTAGGTTAGGTTGGGTTAGGGTAGTTTAGGTTAGGTTAGGTTAGGTTAGGTTGGGTTGGGTTGGGTTAGGTTAGGTTAGGTTAGGTTAGGTAAGGTTAGGTTAGGTTACGTTAGGTTAAGGTATGAACCGTCGTAAAACCGCGTTAAACAATGTCACTTAGTGAGATGCAGTGTTTTTCACCTTTACAAGTTGGGAACTGCGATATCTAATGTGAAAGCGCTTGAAACCGTCGTAATGTTGTAGAAAGCAATGTAAAGTAGCGAGTAAAACGTTTTCTAACGATAGAAGTCCGAAGGTTATGTTAGGTTGAGTTATGTTAGTTTAAGCTAGGTAGCGTCGTGAAACCACCAAAAACGACGTCATCTAACGAGATAGTGTTGTTTTATTGCGAGTACGAAACTGCGATAGGTGAAATGTGAAAGCACACAAAACGTCATGAACAAGCCAAATACTGCGTGTTGTACCGTTACAAGTGCGAAACTGCTATGTTGTGATATTCTCGGTAAAGCGCATGCAAGCATCGGGAAACCTTAAAGAATGATGTCATTTAGCGAGGGACAGCGTTCTGTACTGTAATAAGTTGGTGAAAAACTGTGAGGTCATGAAAATATCGTAATTGTGAACGAAACAGTGTAATAGGGCGTTTTCAGATACAAGCGCGAATGTTAGGTTAGGTTAAGATATGAACCGTCGTAAAACCGCATTAAACAATGTCACTTAGTGAGATGCAGTGTTTTTCACCATTACAAGTCGGGAACTGCGATATCTAATGTGAAAGCGCTTGCAAACGTCGTTAGGTTTGGTTAGGTTAGTTTAGGTTAGGTTAGGTTAGGTTAGGTTACGTTAGGTTAGGTTAGGTTAGGTTTGGTTAGGTTAGGTTAGGTTAGGTTATGTTAGGTAAGGTTTGGTTAGGTTAGGTTAGGTTAGGTTGGGTTAGGTCGGGTTAAGTAAGGTTAGGTTAGGTTAGGTTAGGTTAGGTTAGGTTAAGATATGAACCGCGCTAAAACCGCATTAAACAATGTCACTTAGTTAGATGTAGTGTTTTTCAACATTACAAGTCGGGAAGTACGATATCTAATAGGAAAGCGCATGAAACCGTCGTAATCTTGTAGAAAACATTGTAAAGTTGCGAGTAAAACGTTTTCTAACGATAGAAGTGCGAAGGTTAGGTTAGGTTAGGTTAGTTTAAGCTAGGTAGCGTCATGAAACTACCAAAAACGACGTCATCTAACGAGATAGTGTTGTTTTATTGCGAGTATTAAACTGCGATAGGTGAAATGTTGTGAAAGCACACAAAACGGCATGAACAAGCCAAATACTGCGTGTTCTACCGTTACAAGTGCGAAACTGCTATATTGTGATATTCTCGTTAAAGCGCATGCAAGCATCGTGAAACCTTAAAGAACAATGTCATTTAGCGAGATACAGCGTTCTGTACTGCAATAAGTTGGTGAAAAACTGTGAGGTTATGCAAATATCGTAATTGTGAACGAAACAGTGTAATAGAGCGTTTTTAGATACAAGTGCGAATGTTCGGTTAGGTTAAGATATGAACCGTCGTAAAACCGCATTAAACAATGTCACTTAGTGAGATGCAGTTTTTCACCATTACAAGTCGGGAACTGCGATATCTAATGTGAAAGCGCTTGCAACCGTCGTTAGGTTAGGTTAGGTTAGGTTAGGTTAGGTTAGGTTAGGTTAGGTTAGGTTAGGTTAGGTTAGATTAGGTTAGGTTGGGTTGAGTTGGGTTAGGTTAGGTTAGGTTACGTTGGGTTAGGTTAGGTTAGGTTAGGTTAGGCTACGTTAGGTTAGGTTAGGTTACGTTAGGTTAGGTTAGGTTAAGTAAGGATAATTTGGTTAGGTTAGGTAAGGTTAGGTTAGGTTAGGTTAGGTTGGGGTGGGTGTTGTTGGGTTGGGTTGGGTTGGGTTAGGTTTGGTTAGGTTAGGTTAGGTTACGTTAGGTTAGGTTAGGTTAGGTTACGTTAGGTTATGTTAGGTTAGGTTAGGTTACGTTAGGTTAGGTTAGGTTAGGTTTGGTTAGGTTAGTTTAGGTTAGGTTAGGTTAGGTTGGGTTGGGTTGGGTTAGGTTAGGTTAGGTTAGGTAAGGTTAGGTTAAGTTAGGTTAGGTTACGTTAGGTTAAGGTATGAACCGTCGTAAAACCGCGTTAAACAATGTCACTTAGTGAGATGCAGTGTTTTTCACCTTTACAAGTTGGGAACTGCGATATCTAATGTGAAAGCGCTTGAAACCGTCGTAATGTTGTAGAAAGCAATGTAAAGTAGCGAGTAAAACGTTTTCTAACGATAGAAGTCCGAAGGTTATGTTAGGTTGAGTTATGTTAGTTTAAGCTAGGTAGCGTCGTGAAACCACCAAAAAACGACGTCATCTAATGAGATAGTGTTGTTTTATTGCGAGTACGAAACTGCGATAGGTGAAATGTTGTGAAAGCACACAAAACGTCATGAACAAGCCAAATACTGCGTGTTGTACCGTTACAAGTGCGAAACTGCTATGTTGTGATATTCTCGTTAAAGCGCATGCAAGCATCGTGAAACCTTAAAGAATGATGTCATTTAGCGAGAGACAGCGTTCTGTACTGTAATAAGTTGGTGAAAAACTGTGAGGTCATGCAAATATCGTAATTGTGAACAAAACAGTGTAATAGAGCGTTTTGAGATACAAGCGCGAACGTTAGGTTAGGTTAAGATATGAACCGTCGTAAAACCGCATTGAACAATGTCACTTTGTGAGATGCAGGTTTTTTCACCATTACAAGTCGGGAACTGCGATATCTAATGTGAAAGCGCTTGCAAACGTCGTTAGGTTAGGTTAGGTTAGGTTAAGTTAGGTTACGTTAGGTTAGGTTAGGTTAGGTAAGGTTAGGTTAGGGTAAATTAGGTTAGGTTAGGTTAGGTTAAGATATGAACCGCGCTAAAACCGCATTAAACAATGTCACTTATTGAGATGCTGTGTTTTTCACCATAACAAGTCAAAAACTGCGATATCTAATGTCAAAGCGCATGAAACCGTCGTAATCTTGGTGAAAACATTGTAAAGTAGCGAATAAAACGTTTTCTAACGATAGATGTGCGAAGGTTAGGTTAGGTTAGGTTAGTTTAAGCTAGGTAGCGTCGTGAAACCACCAAAAACGACGTCATCTAACGAGATAGTGTTGTTTTATTGCGAGTACGAAACTGCGATAGGTGAAATGTTGTGAAAGCACACAAAACGTCATGAACAAGCCAAATACTGCGTGTTGTAGAGTTACAAGTGCGAAACTGCTATGTTGTGATATTCTCGTTAAAGCGCATGCAAGCATCGTGAAACCTTAAAGAACAATGTCATTTAGCGAGAGACAGCGTTCTGTACTGTAATAAGTTGGTGAAAAACTGTGAGGTCATGCAAATATCGTAATTGTGAACGAAACAGTGTAATAGAGCGTTTTTCAATACAAGTGCGAATCTTAAGTTAGGTTAAGATATGAACCGTCGTAAAACCGCATTAAACAATGTCACTTAGTGAGATGCAGTGTTTTTCACCATTACAAGTCGGGAACTGCGATATCTAATGTGAAAGCGCTTGCAAACGTCGTTAGGTTAGGTTAGGTTAGGTTAGGTTACGTTGGGTTAGGTTAGGTTAGGTTTGGTTAGGTTAGGTTAGGTTAGGTTATGTTAGGTAAGGTTTGGTTAGGTTAGGTTAGGTTAGGTTGGGTTAGGGTAGGTTAAGTAAGGTTAGGTTAGGTTGGGTTAGGTTAGGTTAGGTTAGGTTAAGATATGAACCGCGCTAAAACCGCATTAAACAATGTCACTTAGTGAGATGCTGTGTTTTTCACCATTACAAGTCGGGAACTGCGATATCTAATGTGAAAGCGTATGAAACCATCGTAATCTTGTAGAAAACATAGTAAAGTAGCGAATAAAACGTTTTCTAACGATAGAAGTGCGCAGGTCAGGTTAGTTTGAGCTAGGTAGCGTCTTGAAACTACCAAAAACGACGTCATCTAACGAGATAGTGTTGTTTTATTGCGAGTATTAAACTGCGATAGGTGAAATGTTGTGAAAGCACACAAAACCGCATGAACAAGCCAAATACTGCGTGTTTTACCGTTACAAGTGCGAAACTGCTATATTGTGATATTCTCGTTAAAGCGCATGCAAGCATCGTGAAACCTTAAAGAACAATGTCATTTAGCGAGATACAGCGTTCTGTACTGCAATAAGTTGGTGAAAAACTGTGAGGTTATGCAAATATCGTAATTGTGAACGAAACAGTGTAATAGAGCGTTTTTAGATACAAGTGCGAATGTTCGGTTAGGTTAAGATATGAACCGTCGTAAAACCGCATTAAACAATGTCACTTAGTGAGATGCAGTGTTTTTCACCATTACAAGTCGGGAACTGCGATATCTAATGTGAAAGCGCTTGCAACCGTCGTTAGGTTAGGTTAGGTTAGGTTAGGTTTGGTTAGGTTAGGTTAGGTTAGGTTAGATTAGGTTAGGTTGGGTTGAGTTGGGTTAGGTTAGGTTAGGTTACGTTGGGTTAGGTTAGGTTAGGCTACGTTAGGTTAGGTTAGGTTACGTTAGGTTAGGTTAGGTTAGGTAAGGATAATTTGGTTAGGTTAGGTAAGGTTAGGTTAGGTTAGGTTAGGTTGGGGTGGGTGTTGTTGGGTTGGGTTGGGTTGGGTTAGGTTTGGTTAGGGTAGGTTAGGTTACGTTAGGTTAGGTTAGGTTAGGTTACGTTAGGTTATTTTAGGTTAGGTTAGGTTACGTTAGGTTAGGTTAGATCAGGTAAGGTTAGGTTACGTTAGAATAGGTTAGGTTAGGTTAGGTTACGTTAGGTTAGGTTACGTTAGGTTAAGGTATGAACCGTCGTAAAACCGCGTTAAACAATGTCACTTAGTGAGATGCAGTGTTTTTCACCTTTACAAGTCGGGAACTGCGATATCGAATGTGAAAGCGCTTGAAACCGTCGTAATGTTGTAGAAAGCAATGTAAAGTAGCGAGTAAAACGTTTTCTAACGATAGAAGTCCGAAGGTTATGTTAGGTTGAGTTATGTTAGTTTAAGCTAGGTAGCGTCGTGAAACCACCAAAAACGACGTCATCTAACGAGATAGTGTTGTTTTATTGTGAGTACGAAACTGCGATAGGTGAAATGTTGTGAAAGCACACAAAACGTCATGAACAAGCCAAATACTGCGTGTTGTACCGTTACAAGTGCGAAACTGCTATATTGTGATATTCTCGTTAAAGCGCATGCAAGCATCGTGAAACCTTAAAGAACAATGTCATTTAGTGAGATACAGCGTTCTGTACTGCAATAAGTTGGTGAAAAACTGTGAGGTTATCCAAATATCGTAATTGTGAACGAAACAGTGTAATAGAGCGTTTTTAGATACAAGTGCGAAATTTCGGTTAGGTTAAGATATGAACCGTCGTAAAACCGCATTAAACAATGTCACTTAGTGAGATGCAGTGTTTTTCACCATTACAAGTCGGGAACTGCGATATCTAATGTGAAAGCGCTTGCAACCGTCGTTAGGTTAGGTTAGGTTAGGTTTGGTTAGGTTAGGTTAGGTTAGGTTAGGTTAGATTAGGTTAGGTTGGGTTGAGTTGGGTTAGGTTAGGTTAGGTTACGTTGGGTTAGGTTAGGTTAGGTTAGGTTAGGCTACGTTAGGTTAGGTTACGTTAGGTTAGGTTAGGTTAGGTAAGGATAATTTGGTTAGGTTAGGTAAGGTTAGGTTAGGTTACGTTGGGGTGGGTGTTGTTGGGTTGGGTTAGGTTTGGTTAGGTTAGGTTAGGTTATGTTAGGTTAGGTTAGGTTAGGTTACATTAGGTTATGTTAGGTTAGGTTAGGTTACGTTAGGTTAGGTTAGATCAGGTAAGGTTAGGTTACGTTAGAATAGGTTAGATTAGGTTAGGTTACGTTAGGTTAGGTTAGGTTAGCTTAGGTTAGGTTTGGTTAGGTTAGTTTAGGTTAGGTTAGGTTAGGTTAGGTTGGGTTGGGTTGGGTTAGGTTGGGTTAGGTTAGGTTAGGTTAGGTTGGGTTAGGGTAGTTTAGGTTAGGTTAGGTTAGGTTAGGTTGGGTTGGGTTGGGTTAGGTTAGGTTAGGTTAGGTTAGGTAAGGTTAGGTTAGGTTACGTTAGGTTAAGGTATGAACCGTCGTAAAACCGCGTTAAACAATGTCACTTAGTGAGATGCAGTGTTTTTCACCTTTACAAGTTGGGAACTGCGATATCTAATGTGAAAGCGCTTGAAACCGTCGTAATGTTGTAGAAAGCAATGTAAAGTAGCGAGTAAAACGTTTTCTAACGATAGAAGTCCGAAGGTTATGTTAGGTTGAGTTATGTTAGTTTAAGCTAGGTAGCGTCGTGAAACCACCAAAAACGACGTCATCTAACGAGATAGTGTTGTTTTATTGCGAGTACGAAACTGCGATAGGTGAAATGTGAAAGCACACAAAACGTCATGAACAAGCCAAATACTGCGTGTTGTACCGTTACAAGTGCGAAACTGCTATGTTGTGATATTCTCGGTAAAGCGCATGCAAGCATCGGGAAACCTTAAAGAATGATGTCATTTAGCGAGGGACAGCGTTCTGTACTGTAATAAGTTGGTGAAAAACTGTGAGGTCATGAAAATATCGTAATTGTGAACGAAACAGTGTAATAGGGCGTTTTCAGATACAAGCGCGAATGTTAGGTTAGGTTAAGATATGAACCGTCGTAAAACCGCATTAAACAATGTCACTTAGTGAGATGCAGTGTTTTTCACCATTACAAGTCGGGAACTGCGATATCTAATGTGAAAGCGCTTGCAAACGTCGTTAGGTTTGGTTAGGTTAGTTTAGGTTAGGTTAGGTTAGGTTAGGTTACGTTAGGTTAGGTTAGGTTAGGTTTGGTTAGGTTAGGTTAGGTTAGGTTATGTTAGGTAAGGTTTGGTTAGGTTAGGTTAGGTTAGGTTGGGTTAGGTCGGGTTAAGTAAGGTTAGGTTAGGTTAGGTTAGGTTAGGTTAGGTTAAGATATGAACCGCGCTAAAACCGCATTAAACAATGTCACTTAGTTAGATGTAGTGTTTTTCAACATTACAAGTCGGGAAGTACGATATCTAATAGGAAAGCGCATGAAACCGTCGTAATCTTGTAGAAAACATTGTAAAGTTGCGAGTAAAACGTTTTCTAACGATAGAAGTGCGAAGGTTAGGTTAGGTTAGGTTAGTTTAAGCTAGGTAGCGTCATGAAACTACCAAAAACGACGTCATCTAACGAGATAGTGTTGTTTTATTGCGAGTATTAAACTGCGATAGGTGAAATGTTGTGAAAGCACACAAAACGGCATGAACAAGCCAAATACTGCGTGTTCTACCGTTACAAGTGCGAAACTGCTATATTGTGATATTCTCGTTAAAGCGCATGCAAGCATCGTGAAACCTTAAAGAACAATGTCATTTAGCGAGATACAGCGTTCTGTACTGCAATAAGTTGGTGAAAAACTGTGAGGTTATGCAAATATCGTAATTGTGAACGAAACAGTGTAATAGAGCGTTTTTAGATACAAGTGCGAATGTTCGGTTAGGTTAAGATATGAACCGTCGTAAAACCGCATTAAACAATGTCACTTAGTGAGATGCAGTTTTTCACCATTACAAGTCGGGAACTGCGATATCTAATGTGAAAGCGCTTGCAACCGTCGTTAGGTTAGGTTAGGTTAGGTTAGGTTAGGTTTGGTTAGGTTAGGTTAGGTTAGGTTAGGTTAGATTAGGTTAGGTTGGGTTGAGTTGGGTTAGGTTAGGTTAGGTTACGTTGGGTTAGGTTAGGTTAGGTTAGGTTAGGCTACGTTAGGTTAGGTTAGGTTACGTTAGGTTAGGTTAGGTTAAGTAAGGATAATTTGGTTAGGTTAGGTAAGGTTAGGTTAGGTTAGGTTAGGTTGGGGTGGGTGTTGTTGGGTTGGGTTGGGTTGGGTTAGGTTTGGTTAGGTTAGGTTAGGTTACGTTAGGTTAGGTTAGGTTACGTTAGGTTATGTTAGGTTAGGTTAGGTTACGTTAGGTTAGGTTAGATCAGGTAAGGTTAGGTTACGTTAGATTAGGTTAGGTTAGGTTAGGTTACGTTAGGTTAGGTTAGGTTAGGTTTGGTTAGGTTAGTTTAGGTTAGGTTAGGTTGGGTTGGGTTGGGTTAGGTTAGGTTAGGTAAGGTTAGGTTAAGTTAGGTTAGGTTACGTTAGGTTAAGGTATGAACCGTCGTAAAACCGCGGTAAACAATGTCACTTAGTGAGATGCAGTGTTTTTTACCTTTACAAGTTGGGAACTGCGATATCTAATGTGAAAGCGCTTGAAACCGTCGTAATGTTGTAGAAAGCAATGTAAAGTAGCGAGTAAAACGTTTTCTAACGATAGAAGTCCGAAGGTTATGTTAGGTTGAGTTATGTTAGTTTAAGCTAGGTAGCGTCGTGAAACCACCAAAAAAACGACGTCATCTAACGAGATAGTGTTGTTTTATTGCGAGTACGAAACTGCGATAGGTGAAATGTTGTGAAAGCACACAAAACGTCATGAACAAGCCAAATACTGCGTGTTGTACCGTTACAAGTGCGAAACTGCTATGTTGTGATATTCTCGTTAAAGCGCATGCAAGCATCGTGAAACCTTAAAGAACAATGTGATTTAGCGAGATTCAGTGTTCTGTACTGCAATAAGTTGGTGAAAAACTGTGAGGTTATGCAAATATCGTAATTGTGAACGAAACAGTGTAATAGAGCGTTTTTAGATACAAGTGCGAATGTTCGGTTAGGTTAAGATATGAACCGTCGTAAAACCGCATTAAACAATGTCACTTAGTGAGATGCAGTGTTTTTCACCATTACAAGTCGGGAACTGCGATATCTAATGTGAAAGCGCTTGCAACCGTCGTTAGGTTAGGTTAGGTTAGGTTAGGTTAGGTTAGGTTTGGTTAGGTTAGGTTAGGTTAGGTTAGATTAGGTTAGGTTGGGTTGAGTTGAGATAGGTTAGGTTAGGTTAGGTTACGTTGGGTTAGGTTAGGTTAGGTTAGGTTACGTTAGGTTAGGTTAGGTTAGGTTAGGTTAGGTAAGGATAATTTGGTTAGGTTAGGTAAGGATAATTTGATTAGGTTAGGTAAGGTTAGGTTCGGTTAGGTTAGGTTGGGGTGGGTGTTGTTGGGTTGGGTTGGGTTAGGTTTGGTTAGGTTAGGTTAGGTTAGGTTAGGTTAGGTTAGGTTACGTTAGGTTATGTTAGGTTAGGTTAGGTTACGTTAGGTTAGGTTAGATCAGGTAAGGTTAGGTTACGTTAGAATAGGTTAGGTTAGGTTAGGTTACGTTAGGTTAGGTTAGGTTAGGTTAGGTTTGGTTAGGTTAGGTTAGGTTAGCTTAGGTTAAGTTAGGTTGGGTTGGGTTGGGTTAGGTTGGGTTAGGTTAGGTTAGGTTAGGTTGGGTTAGGTTAGTTTAGGTTAGGTTAGGTTAGGTTAGGTTAGGTTGGGTTGGGTTGGGTTAGGTTAGGTTAGGTTAGGTTAGGTTAGGTAAGGTTAGGTTAGGTTAGGTTAGGTTACGTTAGGTTAAGGTATGAACCGTCGTAAAACCGCGTTAAACAATGTCACTTAGTGAGATGCAGTGTTTTTCACCTTTACAAGTTGGGAACTGTGATATCTAATGTGAAAGCGCTTGAAACCGTCGTAATGTTGTAGAATGCAATGTAAAGTAGCGAGTAAAACGTTTTCTAACGATAGAAGTCCGAAGGTTATGTTAGGTTGAGTTATGTTAGTTTAAGCTAGGTAGCGTCGTGAAACCACCAAAAACGACGTCATCTAACGAGATAGTGTTGTTTTATTGCGAGTACGAAACTGCGATAGGTGAAATGTTGTGAAAGCACACAAAACGTCATGAACAAGCCAAATACTGCGTGTTGTACCGTTACAAGTGCGAAACTGCTATGTTGTGATATTCTCGTTAAAGCGCATGCAAGCATCGTGAAACCTTAAAGAATGATGTCATTTAGCGAGAGACAGCGTTCTGTACTGTAATAAGTTGGTAAAAAACTGTGAGGTCATGCAAATATCGTAATTGTGAACGAAACAGTGTAATAGAGCGTTTTGAGATACACGCGCGAATGTTAGGTTAGGTTAAGATATGAACCGTCGTAAAACCGAATTGAACAATGTCACTTTGTGAGATGCAGGTTTTTTCACCATTACAAGTCGGGAACTGCGATATCTAATGTGAAAGTGCATGAAACCGTCGTAATGTTGTAGAGAGCATTGTAAAGTAGCGAGTAAAACGTTTTCTAACGATAGAAGTGCGAAGGTTATGTTAGGTTGAATTATGTTAGTTTAAGCTAGGTAGCGTCGTGAAACCACCAAAAAAGACATCATCTAACGAGATATAATTGTTTTATTTCATGTACGAAACTGCAATAGTTGAAATGTTGTGAAAGCACACAAAACGGCATGAAAAAGCCAAATACTGCGTGTTGTACCGTTACAAGTGCGAAACTGCTATGTTGTGCTATTCTCGTTAAAGCGCATGCAAGCATCCTGAAACCTTAAAGAATGATGTCATTTAGCGATATACAGCGTTCTGTACTGTAATAAGTTGGAGAAAAACTGTGAGGTCATGCAAATATCTTAAATGTGAACGAAACAGTGTGATAGAGCGTTTTTAGATACAAGTGCGAACGTTAGGTTCGGTTAAGATATGAACCGTCGTAAAACCGCATTAAACAATGTCACTTAGTGAGATGCAGTGTTTTTCACCATTACAAGTCGGGAACTGCGATATCTAATGTGAAAGCGCTTGCAACCGTCGTTAGGTTAGGTTAGGTTAGGTTAGGTTTGGTTAGGTTAGGTTAGGTTAGGTTAGGTTAGATTAGGTTAGGTTGGGTTGAGTTGAGTTAGGTTAGGTTAGGTTAGGTTACGTTGGGTTAGGTTAGGTTAGGTTACGTTAGGTTAGGTTAGGTTACGTTAGGTTAGGTTAGGTTAGGTTAGGTTAGGTTAGGTAAGGATAATTTGGTTAGGTTAGGTAAGGATAATTTGGTTAGGTTAGGTAAGGTTAGGTTAGGTTAGGTTAGGTTGGGGTGGGTGTTGTTGGGTTGGGTTGGGTTGGGTTAGGTTTGGTTAGGTTAGGTTAGGTTACTTTAGGTTAGGTTAGGTTAGGTTACGTTAGGTTATGTTAGGTTAGGTTAGGTTACGTTAGGTTAGGTTAGGTTAGGTTAGGTTACGTTTGGTTAGGTTAGGTTAGGGTAGCTTAGGTTAGGTTAGGTTGGGTTGGGTTGGGTTAGGTTGGGTTAGGTTAGGTTAGGTTAGGTTAGGTTGGGTTAGGTTAGTTTAGGTTTGGTTAGGTTAGCTTAGGTTGGGTTGGGTTGGGTTAGGTTAGGTTAGGTTAGGTTAGGTAAGGTTAGGTTAGGTTAGGTTTGGTTACGTTAGGTTAAGGTATGAACCGTCGTAAAACCGCGTTAAACAATGTCGCTTAGTGAGATGCAGTGTTTTTCACCTTTACAAGTTGGGAACTGCGATATCTAATGTGAAAGCGCTTGAAACCGTCGTAATGTTGTAGAAAGCAATGTAAAGTAGCGAGTAAAACGTTTTCTAACGATAGAAGTCCGAAGGTTATGTTAGGTTGAGTTATGTTAGTTTAAGCTAGGTAGCGTCGTGAAACCACCAAAAACGACGTCATCTAACGAGATAGTGTTGTTTTATTGCGAGTACGAAACTGCGATAGGTGAAATGTGAAAGCACACAAAACGGCATGAACAAGCCAAATACTGCGTGTTCTACCGTTACAAGTGCGAAACTGCTATATTGTGATATTCTCGTTAAAGCGCATGCAAGCATCGTGAAACCTTAAAGAACAATGTGATTTAGCGAGATACAGCGTTCTGTACTGCAATAAGTTGGTGAAAAACTGTGAGGTTATGCAAATATCGTAATTGTGAACAAAACAGTGTAATAGAGCGTTTTTAGATACAAGTGCGAATGTTCGGTTAGGTTAAGATATGAACCGTCGTAAAACCATTAAACAATGTCACTTAGTGAGATGCAGTGTTTTTCACCATTACAAGTCGGGAACTGCGATATCTAATGTGAAAGCGCTTGCAACCGTCGTTAGGTTAGGTTAGGTTAGGTTAGGTTAGGTTTGGTTAGGTTAGGTTAGGTTAGGTTAGGTTAGATTAGGTTAGGTTGGGTTGAGTTGGGTTAGGTTAGGTTAGGTTACGTTGGGTTAGGTTAGGTTAGGTTAGGTTAGGCTACGTTAGGTTAGGTTAGGTTACGTTAGGTTAGGTTAGGTTAGGTAAGGATAATTTGGTTAGGTTAGGTAAGGTTAGGTTAGGTTACGTTGGGGTGGGTGTTGTTGGGTTGGGTTGGGTTGGGTTAGGTTTGGTTAGGTTAGGTTAGGTTATGTTAGGTTAGGTTAGGTTAGGTTAGGTTACGTTAGGTTATGTTAGGTTAGGTTAGGTTACGTTAGGTTAGGTTAGATCAGGTAAGGTTAGGTTACGTTAGAATAGGTTAGATTAGGTTAGGTTACGTTAGGTTAGGTTAGGTTAGCTAAGGTTAGGTTTGGTTAGGTTAGTTTAGGTTAGGTTAGGATAGGTTAGGTTGGGTTGGGTTGGGTTAGGTTGGGTTAGGTTAGGTTAGGTTAGGTTAGGTTAGGTTGGGTTAGGTTAGTTTAGGTTAGGTTAGGTTAGGTTAGGTTGGGTTGGGTTGGGTTAGGTTAGGTTAGGTAAGGTTAGGTTAGGTTAGGTTACGTTAGGTTAAGGTATGAACCGTCGTAAAACCGCGTTAAACAATGTCACTTAGTGAGATGCAGTGTTTTTCACCTTTACAAGTTGGGAACTGCGATATCTAATGTGAAAGCGCTTGAAACCGTCGTAATGTTATAGAAAGCAATGTAAAGTATCGAGTAAAACGTTTTCTAACGATAGAAGTCCGAAGGTTATGTTAGGTTGAGTTATGTTAGTTTAAGCTAGGTAGCGTCGTGAAACCACCAAAAACGACGTCATCTAACGAGATAGTGTTGTTTTATTGCGAGTACGAAACTGCGATAGGTGAAATGTGAAAGCACACAAAACGTCATGAACAAGCCAAATACTGCGTGTTGTACCGTTACAAGTGCGAAACTGCTATGTTGTGATATTCTCGTTAAAGCGCATGCAAGCATCGTGAAACCGCAAAGAATGATGTCATTTAGCGAGAGACAGCGTTCTGTACTGTAATAAGTTGGTGAAAAACTGTGAGGTCATGCAAATATCGTAATTGTGAACGAAACAGTGTAATAGAGCGTTTTGAGATACAAGCGCGAATGTTAGGTTAGGTTAAGATATGAACCGTCGTAAAACCGCATTGAACAATGTCACTTTGTGAGATGCAGGTTTTTTCACCATTACAAGTCGGGAACTGCGAAATCTAATGTGAAAGTGCATGAAACCGTCGTAATGTTGTAGAGAGCATTGTAAAGTAGCGAGTAAAACGTTTTCTAACGATAGAAGTGCGAAGGTTATGTTAGGTTGAATTATGTTAGTTTAAGCTAGGTAGCGTCGTGAAACCACCAAAAAAGACATCATCTAACGAGATATAATTGTTTTATTTCATGTACGAAACTGCAATAGGTGAAATGTTGTGAAAGCACACAAAACGGCATGATCAAGCCAAATACTGCGTGTTCTACCGTTACAAGTGCGAAACTGCTATATTGTGATATTCTCGTTAAAGCGCATGCAAGCATCGTGAAACCTTAAAGAACAATGTGATTTAGCGAGATACAGCGTTCTGTACTGCAATAAGTTGGTCAAAAACTGTGAGGTTATGCAAATATCGTAATTGTGAACGAAACAGTGTAATAGAGCGTTTTTAGATACAAGTGCGAATGTTCGGTTAGGTAAAGATATGAACCGTCGTAAAACCGCATTAAACAATGTCACTTAGTGAGATGCAGTGTTTTTCACCATTACAAGTCGGGAACTGCGATATCTAATGTGAAAGCGCTTGCAACCGTCGTTAGGTTAGGTTAGGTTAGGTTAGGTTAGGTTAGGTTAGGTTAGGTTAGGTTAGGTTAGGTTGGGTTGAGTTGAGATAGGTTAGGTTAGGTTAGGTTACGTTGGGTTAGGTTAGGTTAGGTTAGGTTACGTTAGGTTAGGTTAGGTTAGGTTAGGTAAGGATAATTTGGTTAGGTTAGGTAAGGATAATTTGATTAGATTAGGTAAGGTTAGGTTAGGTTAGGTTAGGTTGGGGTGGGTGTTGTTGGGTTGGGTTGGGTTAGGTTTGGTTAGGTTAGGTTAGGTTAGGTTAGGTTAGGTTACGTTAGGTTAGGTTAGATCAGGTAAGGTTAGGTTACGTTAGCATAGGTTAGGTTAGGTTAGGTTACGTTAGGTTAGGTTAGGTTAGGTTAGGTTTGGTTAGGTTAGGTTAGGTTAGCTTAGGTTAGGTTAGGTTGGGTTGGGTTGGGTTAGGTTGGGTTAGGTTAGGTTAGGTTGGGTTATGTTAGGTTAGGTTAGGTTACGTTAGAAAAGGTTAGGTTAGGTTAGGTTACGTTAGGTTAGGTTAGGTTAGGTTAGGTTTGGTTAGGTTAGGTTAGGTTAGCTTAGGTTAGGTTAGGTTGGGTTGGGTTGGGTTAGGTTGGGTTAGGTTAGGTTAGGTTAGGTTAGGTTAGGTTGGGTTAGGTTAGTTTAGGTTAGGTTAGGTTAGGTTAGGTTGGGGTGGGTTGGGTTAGGTTAGGTTAGGTTAGGTAAGGTTAGGTTAGGTTAGGTAAGGTTAGGTTAGGTTAGGTTAGGTTACGTTAGGTTAAGGTATGAACCGTCGTAAAACCGCGTTAAACAATGTCACTTAGTGAGATGCAGTGTTTTTCACCTTTACAAGTTGGGAACTGCGATATCTAATGTGAAAGCGCATGAAACCGTCGTAATCTTGTAGAAAACATTGTAAAGCTGCGAGTAAAACGTTTTCTAACGATAGAAGTGCGAAGGTTAGGTTAGGTTAGGTTAGTTTAAGCTAGGTAGCGTTGTGAAACTACCAAAAACGACGTCATCTAACGAGATAGTGTTGTTTTATTGGGAGTATTAAACTGCGATAGGTGAAATGTTGTGAAAGCACACAAAACGGCATGAACAAGCCAAATACTGCGTGTGCTACCGTTACAAGTTCGAAACTGCTATATTGTGATATTCTCGTTAAAGCGCATGCAAGCATCGTGAAACCTTAAAGAACAATGTCATTTAGCGAGATACAGCGTTCTGTACTGCAATAGGTTGGTGAAAAACTGTGAGGTTATGCAAATATCGTAATTGTGAACGAAACAGTGTAATAGAGCGTTTTTAGATACAAGTGCGAATGTCCGGTTAGGTTAAGATATGAACCGTCGTAAAACCGCATTGAAATGTGTCACTTTGTGAGATGCAGGTTTTTTCACCATTACAAGTCGGGAACTGCGATATCTAATGTGAAAGTGCATGAAACCGTCGTAATGTTGTAGAGAGCATTGTAAAGTAGCGAGTAAAATGTTTTCTAACAATAGAAGTGCGAAGGTTATATTAGGTTGAGTTATGTAAGTTTAAGCTAGGTAGCGTCGTGAGACCACCAAAAAAGACGTCATCTTACGAGATAGTGTTGTTTTATTGCATGTACGAAATTGCAATAGGTGAAATGTTGTGAAAGCACACAAAACGGCATGAACAAGCCAGATACTGCGTGTTGTACCGTTACAAGTGCGAAACTGCTATGTTGTGCTATTCTCGTTAAAGCGCATGCAAGCATCCTGAAACCTTAAAGAATGATGTCATTTAGCGATATACAGCGTTCTGTACTGTAATAAGTTGGAGAAAAACTGTGAGGTCATGCAAATATCTTAAATGTGAACGAAACAGTGTGATAGAGCGTTTTTAGATACAAGTGCGAACGTTAGGTTCGGTTAAGATATGAACCGTCGTAAAACCGCACGAAACAATGTCACTAAGGGAGATGCAGTGTTTTTCACCGTTTCAAGTGGGGAACTGCGATATCCAATGTGAAAGCGCTTGCAAACGTCGTTAGGTTAGGTTAGGTTAGGTTAAGTTAGGTTACGTTAGGTTAGGTTAGGTTAGGTAGGGTTAGGTTAGGTTAAATTAGGTTAGGTTAGGTTAGGTTAAGATATGAACCGCGCTAAAACCGCATTAAACAATGTCACTTAATGAGATGCTGTGTTTTTCACCATAACAAGTCAAAAACTGCGATATCTAATGTGAAAGCGCATGAAACCGTCGTAATCTTGGTGAAAACATTGTAAAGTAGCGAATAAAACGTTTTCTAACGATAGAAGTGCGAAGGTTAGGTTAGGTTAGGTTAGTTTAAGCTAGGTAGCGTCGTGAAACCACCAAAAACGACGTCATCTAACGAGATAGTGTTGTTTTATTGCGAGTACGAAACTGCGATAGGTGAAATGTGAAAGCACACAAAACGTCATGAACAAGCCAAATACTGCGTGTTGTACCGTTACAAGTGCGAAACTGCTATGTTGTGATATTCTCGTTAAAGCGCATGCAAGCATCGTGAAACCTTAAAGAATGATGTCATTTAGCGAGAGACAGCGTTCTGTACTGTAATAAGTTGGTGAAAACTGTGAGGTCATGCAAATATCGTAATTGTGAACGAAACAGTGTAATAGAGCGTTTTGAGATACAAGCGCGAATGTTAGGTTAGGTTAAGATATGAACCGTCGTAAAACCGCATTAAACAATGTCACTTAGTGAGATGCAGTGTTTTTCACCATTACAAGTCGGGAACTGCGATATCTAATGTGAAAGCACTTGCAAACGTCGTTAGGTTAGGTTAGGTTAGGTTAGGTTACGTTAGGTTAGGTTAGGTTAGGTTTGGTTAGGTTAGGTTAGGTTAGGTTATGTTAGGTAAGGTTTGGTTAGGTTAGGTTAGGTTAGGTTGGGTTAGGGTAGGTTAAGTAAGGTTAGGTTAGGTTGGGTTAGGTTAGGTTAGGTTAGGTTAAGATATGAACCGCGCTAAAACCGCATTAAACAATGTCACTTAGTGAGATGCTATGTTTTTCACCATTACAAGTCGGGAACTGCGATATCTAATGTGAAAGCGTATGAAACCGTCGTAATCTTGTAGAAAACATAGTAAAGTAGCGAATAAAACGTTTTCTAACGATAGAAGTGCGCAGGTCAGGTTAGTTTGAGCTAGGTAGCGTCGTGAAACTACCAAAAACGACGTCATCTAACGAGATAGTGTTGTTTTATTGCGAGTATTAAACTGCGATAGGTGAAATGTTGTGAAAGCACACAAAACGGCATGAACAAGCCAAATACTGCGTGTTTTACCGTTACAAGTGCGAAACTGCTATATTGTGATATTCTCGTTAAAGCGCATGCAAGCATCGTGAAACCTTAAAGAACAATGTCATTTAGCGAGATACAGCGTTCTGTACTGCAATAAGTTGGTGAAAAACTGTGAGGTTATGCAAATATCGTAATTGTGAACGAAACAGTGTAATAGAGCGTTTTTAGATACAAGTGCGAATGTTCGGTTAGGTTAAGATATGAACCGTCGTAAAACCGCATTAAACAAAGTCACTTAGTGAGATGCAGTGTTTTTCACCATTACAAGTCGGGAACTGCGATATCTAATGTGAAAGCGCTTGCAACCGTCGTTAGGTTAGGTTAGGTTAGGTTAGGTTTGGTTAGGTTAGGTTAGGTTAGGTTAGATTAGGTTAGGTTGGGTTGAGTTGGGTTAGGTTAGGTTAGGTTACGTTGGGTTAGGTTAGGTTAGGCTACGTTAGGTTAGGTTAGGTTACGTTAGGTTAGGTTAGGTTAGGTAAGGATAATTTGGTTAGGTTAGGTTAGGTTAGGTTAGGTTGGGGTGGGTGTTGTTGGGTTGGGTTGGGTTGGGTTAGGTTTGGTTAGGTTAGGTTAGGTTACGTTAGGTTAGGTTAGGTTAGGTTACGTTAGGTTATTTTAGGTTAGGTTAGGTTACGTTAGGTTAGGTTAGATCAGGTAAGGTTAGGTTACGTTAGAATAGGTTAGGTTAGGTTAGGTTACGTTAGGTTAGGTTAGGTTAGGTTAGGTTTGGTTAGGTTAGTTTAGGTTAGGTTAGGTTAGGTTGGGTTGGGTTGGGTTAGGTTAGGTTAGGTTAGGTAAGGTTAGGTTAAGTTAGGTTAGGTTACGTTAGGTTAAGGTATGAACCGTCGTAAAACCGCGTTAAACAATGTCACTTAGTGAGATGCAGTGTTTTTCACCTTTACAAGTTGGGAACTGCGATATCTAATGTGAAAGCGCTTGAAACCGTCGTAATGTTGTAGAAAGCAATGTAAAGTAGCGAGTAAAACGTTTTCTAACGATAGAAGTCCGAAGGTTATGTTAGGTTGAGTTATGTTTAAGCTAGGTAGCGTCGTGAAACCACCAAAAAACGACGTCATCTAACGAGATAGTGTTGTTTTATTGCGAGTACGAAACTGCGATAGGTGAAATGTTGTGAAAGCACACAAAACGTCATGAACAAGCCAAATACTGCGTGTTGTACCGTTACAAGTGCGAAACTGCTATGTTGTGATATTCTCGTTAAAGCGCATGCAAGCATCGTGAAACCTTAAAGAATGATGTCATTTAGCGAGAGACAGCGTTCTGTACTGTAATAAGTTGGTGAAAAACTGTGAGGTCATGCAAATATCGTAATTGTGAACAAAACAGTGTAATAGAGCGTTTTGAGATACAAGCGCGAATGTTAGGTTAGGTTAAGATATGAACCGTCGTAAAACCGCATTGAACAATGTCACTTAGTGAGATGCAGTGTTTTTCACCATTACAAGTCGGGAACTGCGATATCTAATGTGAAAGCGCTTGCAACCGTCGTTAGGTTAGGTTAGGTTAGGTTAGATTAGGTTAGGTTGGGTTGAGTTGGGTTAGGTTAGGTTAGGTTACGTTGGGTTAGGTTAGGTTAGGTTAGGTTAGGCTACGTTAGGTTAGGTTAGGTTACGTTAGGTTAGGTTAGGTTAGGTAAGGATAATTTGGTTAGGTTAGGTAAGGTTAGGTTAGGTTACGTTGGGGTGGGTGTTGTTGGGTTGGGTTGGGTTGGGTTAGGTTTGGTTAGGTTAGGTTAGGTTATGTTATGTTAGGTTAGGTTAGGTTAGGTTACGTTAGGTTATGTTAGGTTAGGTTAGGTTACGTTAGGTTAGGTTAGATCAGGTAAGGTTAGGTTACGTTAGAATAGGTTAGATTAGGTTAGGTTACGTTAGGTTAGGTTAGCTTAGGTTAGGTTTGGTTAGGTTAGTTTAGGTTAGGTTAGGTTAGGTTAGGTTGGGTTTGTTGGGTTAGGTTGGGTTAGGTTAGGTTAGGTTAGGTTAGGTTAGGTTGGGATAGGTTAGTTTAGGTTAGGTTAGGTTAGGTTGGGTTGGGTTGGGTTAGGTTAGGTTAGGTTAGGTTAGGTAAGGTTAGGTTAGGTTACGTTAGGTTAAGGTATGAACCGTCGTAAAACCGCGTTAAACAATGTCACTTAGTGAGATGCAGTGTTTTTCACCTTTACAAGTTGGGAACTGCGATATCTAATGTGAAAGCGCTTGAAACCGTCGTAATGTTGTAGAAAGCAATGTAAAGTAGCGAGTAAAACGTTTTCTAACGATAGAAGTCCGAAGGTTATGTTAGGTTGAGTTATGTTAGTTTAAGCTAGGTAGCGTTGTGAAACCACCAAAAACGACGTCATCTAACGAGATAGTGTTGTTTTATTGCGAGTACGAAACTGCAATAGGTGAAATGTGAAAGCACACAAAACGGCATGAAAAAGCCAAATACTGCGTGTTGTACCGTTACAAGTGCGAAACTGCTATGTTGTGCTATTCTCGTTAAAGCGCATGCAAGCGTCGTGAAACCTTAAAGAATGATGTCATTTAGCGATATACAGCGTTCTGTACTGTAATAAGTTGGAGAAAAACTGTGAGGTCATGCAAATATCTTAAATGTGAACGAAACAGTGTGATAGAGCGTTTTTAGATACAAGTGCGAACGTTAGGTTCGGTTAAGATATGAACCGTCGTAAAACCGCATTAAACAATGTCACTTAGTGAGATGCAGTGTTTTTCACCATTACAAGTCGGGAACTGCGATATCTAATGTGAAAGCGCTTGCAACCGTCGTTAGGTAAGGTTAGGTTAGGTTAGGTTAGGTTTGGTTAGGTTAGGTTAGGTTAGGTTACATTAGGTTAGGTTGGTTGAGTTTAGTTAGGTTAGGTTACGTTGGGTTAGGTTAGGTTAGGTTAGGTTACGTTAGGTTAGGTTAGGTTACGTTAGGTTAGGTTAGGTTACGTTAGGTTAGGTTAGGTTAGGTTAGGTAAGGATAATTTGGTTAGGTTAGGTAAGGATAATTTGGTTAGGTTAGGTAAGGTTAGGTTAGGTTAGGTTAGGTTGGGGTGGGTGTTGTTGGGTTGGGTTGGGTTGGGTTAGGTTTGGTTAGGTTAGGTTAGGTTACGTTAGGTTAGGTTAGGTTACGTTAGGTTATGTTAGGTTAGGTTAGGTTATGTTAGGTTAGGTTAGATCAGGTAAGGTTAGGTTACGTTAGAATAGGTTAGGTTAGGTTAGGTTACGTTACGTTAGGTTAGGTTAGGTTAGGTTTGGTTAGGTTAGGTTAGGTTAGCTTAAGTTAGGTTAGGTTGGGTTGGGTTGGGTTAGGTTGGGTTAGGTTAGGTTAGGTTAGGTTAGGTTGGGTTAGGTTAGTTTAGGTTAGGTTAGGTTAGGTTAGGTTGGCTTGGGTTGGGTTAGGTTAGGTTAGGTTAGGTTAGGTAAGGTTAGGTTAGGTTAGGTTAGGTTAGGTTAGGTTAAGGTATGAACCGTCGTAAAACCGCGTTAAACAATGTCCCTTAGTGAGATGCAGTGTTTTTCACCTTTACAAGTTGGGAACTGCGATATCTAATGTGAAAGCGCTTGAAACCGTCGTAATGTTGTAGAAAGCAATGTAAAGTAGCGAGTAAATCGTTTTCTAACGATAGAAGTCCGAAGGTTATGTTAGGTTGAGTTATGTTAGTTTAAGCTAGGTAGCGTCGTGAAACCACCAAAAACGACGTCATCTAACGAGATAGTGTTGTTTTATTGCGAGTACGAAACTGCGATAGGTGAAATGTTGTGAAAGCACACAAAACGTCATGAACAAGCCAAATACTGCGTGTTGTACCGTTACAAGTGCGAAACTGCTATGTTGTGATATTCTCGTTAAAGCGCATGGAAGCATCGTGAAACCTTAAAGAATGATGTCATTTAGCGAGAGACAGCGTTCTGTACTGTAATAAGTTGGTGAAAACTGTGAGGTCATGCAAATATCGTAATTGTGAACGAAACAGTGTAATAGAGCATTTTGAGATACAAGCGCGAATGTTAGGTTAGGTTAAGATATGAACCGTCGTAAAACCGCATTAAACAATGTCACTTAGTGAGATGCAGTGTTTTTCACCATTACAAGTCGGGAACTGCGATATCTAATGTGAAAGCGCTTGCAAACGTCGTTAGGTTAGGTTAGGTTACGTTAGGTTAGGTTAGGTTAGGTTTGGTTAGGTTAGGTTAGGTTAGGTTATGTTAGGTAAGGTTTGGTTAGGTTAGGTTAGGTTAGGTTGGGTTAGGGTAGGTTAAGTAAGGTTAGGTTAGGTTGGGTTAGGTTAGGTTAGGTTAGGTTAAGATATGAACCGCGCTAAAACCGCATTAAACAATGTCACTTAGTAAGATGCTGTGTTTTTCACCATTACAAGTCGGGAACTGCGATATCTAATGTGAAAGCGTATGAAACCGTCGTAATCTTGTAGAAAACATAGTAAAGTAGCGAATAAAATGTTTTCTAACGATAGAAGTGCGCAGGTCAGGTTAGTTTGAGCTAGGTAGCGTCGTGAAACTACCAAAAACGACGTCATCTAACGAGATAGTGTTGTTTTATTGCGAGTATTAAACTGCGATAGGTGAAATGTTGTGAAAGCACACAAAACGGCATGAACAAGCCAAATACTGCGTGTTTTACCGTTACAAGTGCGAAACTGCTATATTGTGATATTCTCGTTAAAGCGCATGCAAGCATCGTGAAACCTTAAAGAACAATGTCATTTAGCGAGATACAGCGTTCTGTACTGCAATAAGTTGGTGAAAAACTGTGAGGTTATGCAAATATCGTAATTGTGAACGAAACAGTGTAATAGAGCGTTTTTAGATACAAGTGCGAATGTTCGGTTAGGTTAAGATATGAACCGTCGTAAAACCGCATTAAACAATGTCACTTAGTGAGATGCAGTGTTTTTCACCATTACAAGTCGGGAACTGCGACATCTAATGTGAAAGCGCTTGCAACCGTCGTTAGGTTAGGTTAGGTTAGGTTAGGTTTGGTTAGGTTAGGTTAGGTTAGGTTAGATTAGGTTAGGTTGGGTTGAGTTGGGTTAGGTTAGGTTAGGTTACGTTGGGTTAGGTTAGGTTAGGCTACGTTAGGTTAGGTTAGGTTACGTTAGGTTAGGTTAGGTTAGGTAAGGATAATTTGGTTAGGTTAGGTAAGGTTAGGTTAGGTTAGGTTAGGTTGGGGTGGGTGTTGTTGGGTTGGGTTGGGTTGGGTTAGGTTTGGTTAGGTTAGGTTAGGTTACGTTAGGTTAGGTTAGGTTAGGTTACGTTAGGTTATTTTAGGTTAGGTTAGGTTACGTTAGGTTAGGTTAGATCAGGTAAGGTTAGGTTACGTTAGAATAGGTTAGGTTAGGTTAGGTTACGTTAGGTTAGGTTAGGTTAGGTTAGGTTAGGTTAGGTTAGGTTAGTTTAGGTTAGGTTAGGTTAGGTTGGGTTGGGTTGGGTTAGGTTAGGTTAGGTTAGGTAAGGTTAGGTTAAGTTAGGTTAGGTTACGTTAGGTTAAGGTATGAACCGTCGTAAAACCGCGTTAAACAATGTCACTTAGTGAGATGCAGTGTTTTTCACCTTTACAAGTTGGGAACTGCGATATCGAATGTGAAAGCGCTTGAAATCGTCGTAATGTTGTAGAAAGCAATGTAAAGTAGCGAGTAAAACGTTTTCTAACGATAGAAGTCCGAAGGTTATGTTAGGTTGAGTTATGTTAGTTTAAGCTAGGTAGCGTCGTGAAACCACCAAAAACGACGTCATCTAACGAGATAGTGTTGTTTTATTGCGAGTACGAAACTGCGATAGGTGAAATGTTGTGAAAGCACACAAAACGTCATGAACAAGCCAAATACTGCGTGTTGTACCGTTACAAGTGCGAAACTGCTATGTTGTGATATTCTCGTTAAAGCGCATGCAAGCATCGTGAAACCTTAAATAATGATGTCATTTAGCGAGAGACAGCGTTCTGTACAGTAAAAGGTTGGTGAAAAACTGTGAGGTCACGCAAATATCGTAATTGTGAACGAAACAGTGTAATAGAGCGTTTTTAGATACAAGTGCGAATGTTCGGTTAGGTTAAGATATGAACCGTCGTAAAACCGCATTAAACAATGTCACGTAGTGAGATGCAGTGTCTTTCACCATTACAAGTCGGGAACTGCGATATCTAATGTGAAAGCGCTTGCAAACGTCGTTAGGTTAGGTTAGGTTAGGTTACGTTAGGTTAGGTTAGGTTAGGTAGGTTAGGTTTGGTTAGGTTAGGTTAGGTTAGGTTATGTTAAGTAAGGTTTGGTTAGGTTAGGTTAGGTTAGGTTGGGTTAGGTCGGGTTAAGTAAGGTTAGGTTAGGTTGGGTTAGGTTAGGTTAGGTTAGGTTAGGTTAGGTTAAAATATGAACCGCGCTAAAACCGCATTAAACAATGTCACTTAGTTAGATGTAGTGTTTTTCAACATTACAAGTCGGGAACTACGATATCTAATAGGAAAGCGCATGAAACCGTCGTAATCTTGTAGAAAACATTGTAAAGTTGCGAGTAAAACGTTTTCTAACGACAGAAGTGCGAAGGTTAGGTTAGGTTAGGTTAGTTTAAGCTAGGTAGCGTCGTGAAACTACCAAAAACGACGTCATCTAACGAGATAGTGTTGTTTTATTGCGAGTATTAAACAGCGGTAGGTGAAATGTTGTGAAAGCACACAAAACGGCATGAACAAGCCAAATACTGCGTGTTCTACCGTTACAAGTGCGAAACTGCTATATTGTGTTATTCTCGTTAAAGCGCATGCAAGCATCGTGAAACCTCAAAGAACAATGTCATTTAGCGAGATACAGCGTTCTGTACTGCAATAAGTTGGTGAAAAACTGTGAGGTTATGCAAATATCGTAATTGTGAACGAAACAGTGTAATAGAGCGTTTTTAGATACAAGTGCGAATGTTCGGTTAGGTTAAGATATGAACCGTCGTAAAACCGCATTAAACAATGTCACTTAGTGAGATGCAGTTTTTCACCATTACAAGTCGGGAACTGCGATATCTAATGTGAAAGCGCTTGCAACCGTCGTTAGGTTAGGTTAGGTTAGGTTAGGTTAGGTTAGGTTAGGTTAGGTTAGGTTAGGTTAGGTTAGGTTAGATTAGGTTAGGTTGGGTTGAGTTGGGTTAGGTTAGGTTAGGTTACGTTGGGTTAGGTTAGGTTACGTTGGGTTAGGTTAGGTTAGGCTACGTTAGGTTAGGTTAGGTTACGTTAGGTTAGGTTAGGTTAAGTAAGGATAATTTGGTTAGGTTAGGTAAGGTTAGGTTAGGTTAGGTTAGGTTAGGTTGGGGTGGGTGTTGTTGGGTTGGGTTGGGTTGGGTTAGGTTTGGTTAGGTTAGGTTAGGTTACGTTAGGTTAGGTTAGGTTAGGTTACGTTAGGTTATGTTAGGTTAGGTTAGGTTACGTTAGGTTAGGTTAGATCAGGTAAGGTTAGGTTACGTTAGAATAGGTTAGGTTAGGTTAGGTTACGTTAGGTTAGGTTAGGTTAGGTTTGGTTAGGTTAGTTTAGGTTAGGTTAGGTTAGGTTAGGTTGGGTTGGGTTGGGTTAGGTTAGGTTAGGTTAGGTAAGGTTAGGTTAAGTTAGGTTAGGTTACGTTAGGTTAAGGTATGAACCGTCGTAAAACCGCGTTAAACAATGTCACTTAGTGAGATGCAGTGTTTTTCACCTTTACAAGTTGGGAACTGCGATATCTAATGTGAAAGCGCTTGAAACCGTCGTAATGTTGTAGAAAGCAATGTAAAGTAGCGAGTAAAACGTTTTCTAACGATAGAAGTCCGAAGGTTATGTTAGGTTGAGTTATGTTAGTTTAAGCTAGGTAGCGTCGTGAAACCACCAAAAAACGACGTCATCTAACGAGATAGTGTTGTTTTATTGCGAGTACGAAACTGCGATAGGTGAAATGTTGTGAAAGCACACAAAACGTCATGAACAAGCCAAATACTGCGTGTTGTACCGTTACAAGTGCGAAACTGCTATGTTGTGATATTCTCGTTAAAGCGCATGCAAGCATCGTGAAACCTTAAAGAATGATGTCATTTAGCGAGAGACAGCGTTCTGTACTGTAATAAGTTGGTGAAAAACTGTGAGGTCATGCAAATATCGTAATTGTGAACAAAACAGTGTAATAGAGAGTTTTGAGATACAAGCGCGTATGTTAGGTTAGGTTAAGATATGAACCGTCGTAAAACCGCATTGAACAATGTCACTTTGTGAGATGCAGGTTTTTTCACCATTACAAGTCGGGAACTGCGATATCTAATGTGAAAGCGCTTGCAACCGTCGTTAGGTTAGGTTAGGTTAGGTTGGTTAGGTTAGGTTAGGTTAGGTTAGGTTAGATTAGGTTAGGTTGGGTTGAGTTGGGTTAGGTTAGGTTAGGTTACGTTGGGTTAGGTTAGGTTAGGTTAGGTTAGGCTACGTTAGGTTAGGTTAGGTTACGTTAGGTTAGGTTAGGTTAGGTAAGGATAATTTGGTTAGGTTAGGTAAGGTTAGGTTAGGTTACGTTGGGGTGGGTGTTGTTGGGTTGGGTTGGGTTGGGTTAGGTTTGGTTAGGTTAGGTTAGGTTATGTTATGTTAGGTTAGGTTAGGTTAGGTTACGTTAGGTTATGTTAGGTTAGGTTAGGTTACGTTAGGTTAGGTTAGATCAGGTAAGGTTAGGTTACGTTAGAATAGGTTAGATTAGGTTAGGTTACGTTAGGTTAGGTTAGGGTAGCTTAGGTTAGGTTTGGTTAGGTTAGTTTAGGTTAGGTTAGGTTAGGTTAGGTTGGGTTGGGTTGGGTTAGGTTGGGTTAGGTTAGGTTAGGTTAGGTTAGGTTAGGTTGGGATAGGTTAGTTTAGGTTAGGTTAGGTTAGGTTAGGTTGGGTTGGGTTGGGTTAGGTTAGGTTAGGTTAGGTTAGGTAAGGTTAGGTTAGGTTACGTTAGGTTAAGGTATGAACCGTCGTAAAACCGCGTTAAACAATGTCACTTAGTGAGATGCAGTGTTTTTCACCTTTACAAGTTGGGAACTCCGATATCTAATGTGAAAGCGCTTGAAACCGTCGTAATGTTGTAGAAAGCAATGTAAAGTAGCGAGTAAAACGTTTTCTAACGATAGAAGTCCGAAGGTTATGTTAGGTTGAGTTATGTTAGTTTAAGCTAGGTAGCGTCGTGAAACCACCAAAAACGACGTCATCTAACGAGATAGTGTTGTTTTATTGCGAGTACGAAACTGCGATAGGTGAAATGTTGTGAAAGCACACAAAACGTCATGAACAAGCCAAATACTGCGTGTTGTACCGTTACAAGTGCGAAACTGCTATGTTGTGATATTCTCGTTAAAGCGCATGCAAGCATCGTGAAACCTTAAAGAATGATGTCATTTAGCGAGAGACAGCGTTCTGTACTGTAATAAGTTGGTGAAAAACTGTGAGGTCATGCAAATATCGTAATTGTGAACAAAACAGTGTAATAGAGCGTTTTGAGATAAAAGCGCGAATGTTAGGTTAGGTTAAAATATGAACCGTCGTGAAACCGCATTGAACAATGCCACTTTGTGAGATGCAGGTTTTTTCACCATTACAAGTCGGGAACTGCGATATCTAATGTGAAAGTGCATGAAACCTTCGTAATGTTGTAGAGAGCATTGTAAAGTAGCGAGTAAAACGTTTTCTAACGATAGAAGTGCGAAGGATATGTTAGGTTGAATTATGTTAGTTTAAGCTAGGTAGCGTCGTGAAACCACGAAAAAAGACATAATCTAACGAGATATAATTGTTTTATTGCATGTACGAAATTGCAATAGGTGAAATGTTGTGAAAGCACACAAAACGGCATGAACAAGCCAGACACTGCGTGTTGTACCGTTACAAGTGCGAAACTGCTATGTTGTGATATTCTCGTTAAAGCGCATGCAAGCATCGTGAAACCTTAAAGAACGAAGTCATTTAGCGAGATACAGCGTTCTGTACTGCAATAAGTTGGTGAAAAACTGTGAGGTTATGCAAATATCGTAATTGTGAACGAAACAGTGTAATAGAGCGTTTTTCAATACAAGTGCGAATCTTAAGTTAGGTTAAGATATGAACCCTCGTAAAACCGCCTTAAACAATGTCACTTAGTGAGATGCAGTGTTTTTCACCATTACAAGTCGGGAACTGCGATATCTAATGTGAAAGCGCTTGCAAACGTCGTTAGATTAGGTTAGGTTAGGTTAGGTTAGGTTAGGTTACGTTAGGTTAGGTTAGGTCAGGTTTGGTTAGGTTAGGTTAGGTTAGGTTAGGTTATGTTAGGTAAGGTTTGGTTAGGTTAGGTTGGGTTAGGGTAGGTTAAGTAAGGTTAGGTTAGGTTGGGTTAGGTTAGGTTAGGTTAGGTTAGGTTAAGATATGAACCGCGCTAAAACCGCATTAAACAATGTCACTTAGTGAGATGCTGTGTTTTTCACCATTACAAGTCGGGAACTGCGATATCTAATGTGAAAGCGCATGAAACCGTCGTAATCTTGTAGAAAACATTGTAAAGTAGCGAATAAAACGTTTTCTAACGATAGAAGTGCGAAGGTTAGGTTAGTTTGAGCTAGGTAGCGTCGTGAAACCACCAAAAACGATGTCATCTAACGAGATAGTGTTGTTTTATTGCGAGTACGAAACTGCGATAGGTGAAATATTGTGAAAGCACACAAAATGGCATGAACTAGCCAGATACTGCGTCTTGTACCGTTACAAGTGCGAAACTGCTATGTTGTGATATTCTCGTTAAAGCGCATGCAAGCATCGTGAAACCTTAAAGAACGAAGTCATTTAGCGAGATACAGCGTTCTGTACTGCAATAAGTTGGTGAAAAACTGTGAGGTTATGCAAATATCGTAATTGTGAACGAAACAGTGTAATAGAGCGTTTTTCAATACAAGTGCGAATCTTAAGTTAGGTTAAGATATGAACCGTCGTAAAACCGCATTAAACAATGTCACTTAGTGAGATGCAGTGTTTTTCACCATTAAATGTCAGGAACTGCGATATCTAATGTGAAAGCGCTTGCAAACGTCGTTAGGTTAGGTTAGGTTAGGTTAGGTTACGTTAGGTTAGGTTAGGTTTGGTTAGGTTAGGTTAGGTTAGGTTATGTTAGGTAAGGTTAGGTTAGGTTAGGTTAGGTTGGGTTAGGTTGGGTTAAGTAAGGTTAGGTTAGGTTGGGTTAGGTTAGGTTAGGTTAAGATATGAACCGCGCTAAAACCGCATTAAACAATGTCACTTAGTTAGATGTAGTGTTTTTCAACATTAAAAGTCGGGAACTACGATATCTAATAGGAAAGCGCATGAAACCGTCGTAATCTTGTAGAAAACATTGTAAAGTTGCGAGTCAAACGTTTTCTAACGATAGAAGTGCGAAGGTTAGGTTAGGTTAGGTTAGTTTAAGCTAGGTAGCGTCGTGAAACTACCAAAAACGACGTCATCTAACGAGATAGTGTTGTTTTATTGCGAGTATTAAACTGCGATAGGTGAAATGTTGTGAAAGCACACAAAACGGCATGAACAAGCCAAATACTGCGTGTTCTACCGTTACAAGTGCGAAACTGCTATATTGTGATATTCTCGTTAAAGCGCATGCCAGCATCGTGAAACCTTAAAGAACAATGTCATTTAGCGAGATACAGCGTTCTGTACTGCAATAAGTTGGTGAAAAACTGTGAGGTTATGCAAATATCGTAATTGTGAACGAAACAGTGTAATAGAGCGTTTTTCCATACAAGTGCGAATCTTAAGTTAGGTTAAGGTATGAACCGTCGTAAAACCGCATTAAACAATGTCACTTAGTGAGATGTAGTGTTTTCCACCATTAAAAGTCGGGAACTGCGATATCTAATGTGAAAGCGCTTGCAAACGTCGTTAGGTTAGGTTAGGTTAGGTTACGTTAGGTTAGGTTAGGTTAGGTTTGGTTAGGTTAGGTTAGGTTAGGTTATGTTAGGTAAGGTTTGGTTAGGTTAGGTTAGGTTAGGTTGGGTTAGGGTAGGTTAGGTAAGGTTAGGTTAGGTTGGGTTAGGTTAGGTTAGGTTAGGTTAGGTTAGGTTAGGTTAGGTTAAGATATGAACCGCGCTAAAACCGCATTAAACAATGTCACTTAGTGAGATGCTGTGTTTTTCACCATTAATGTGGGGAACTGCGATATCTAATGTGAAAGCGCATGAAACCGTCGTAATCTTGTAGAAAACATTGTGAAGTAGCGAATAAAACGTTTTCTAACGATAGAAGTGTGAAGGTTAGGTTAGTTTGAGCTAGGTAGCGTCGTGAAACCACCAAAAACGATGTCATCTAACGAGATAGTGTTGTTTTATTGCGAGTACGAAACTGCGATAGGTGAAATATTGTGAAAGCACACAAAATGGCATGAACTAGCGAGATACTGCGTGTTGTACCGTTACAAGAGCGAAACTGCTATGTTGTGATATTCTCGTTAAAGCGCATGCAAGCATCGTGAAACCTTAAAGAATGATGTCATTTAGCGAGAGACAGCGTTCTGTACTGTAATAAGTTGGTGAAAAACTGTGAGGTCATGCAAATATCGTAATTGTGAACGAAACAGTGTAATAGAGCGTTTTGAGATAAAAGCGCGAATGTTAGGTTAGGTTAAAATATGAACCGTCGTGAAACCGCATTGAACAATGCCACTTTGTGAGATGCAGGTTTTTTCACCATTACAAGTCGGGAACTGCGATATCTAATGTGAAAGTGCATGAAACCGTCGTAATGTTGTAGAGAGCATTGTAAAGTAGCGAGTAAAACGTTTTCTAACGATAGAAGTGCGAAGGATATGTTAGGTTGAATTATGTTAGTTTAAGCTAGGTAGCGTCGTGAAACCACCAAAAAAGACATAATCTAACGAGATATAATTGTTTTATTGCATGTACGAAATTGCAATAGGTGAAATGTTGTGAAAGCACACAAAACGGCATGAACAAGCCAGACACTGCGTGTTGTACCGTTACAAGTGCGAAACTGCTATGTTGTGATATTCTCGTTAAAGCGCATGCAAGCATCGTGAAACCTTAAAGAACGAAGTCATTTAGCAAGATACAGCGTTCTGTACTGCAATAAGTTGGTGAAAAACTGTGAGGTTATGCAAATATCGTAATTGTGAACGAAACAGTGTAATAGAGCGTTTTTCAATACAAGTGCGAATCTTAAGTTAGGTTAAGATATGAACCGTCGTAAAACCGCATTAAACAATGTCACTTAGTGAGATGCAGTGTTTTTCACCATTAAATGTCGGGAACTGCGATATCTAATGTGAAAGCGCTTGCAAACGTCGTTAGGTTAGGTTAGGTTAGGTTAGGTTACGTTAGGTTAGGTTAGGTTAGGTTTGGTTAGGTTAGGTTAGGTTAGGTTATGTTAGGTAAGGTTAGGTTAGGTTAGGTTAGGTTGGGTTAGGTTGGGTTAAGTAAGGTTAGGTTAGGTTGGGTTAGGTTAGGTTAGGTTAAGATATGAACCGCGCTAAAACCGCATTAAACAATGTCACTTAGTTAGATGTAGTGTTTTTCAACATTAAAAGTCGGGAACTACGATATCTAATAGGAAAGCGCATGAAACCGTCGTAATCTTGTAGAAAACATTGTAAAGTTGCGAGTAAAACGTTTTCTAACGATAGAAGTGCGAAGGTTAGGTTAGGTTAGGTTAGTTTAAGCTAGGTAGCGTCGTGAAACTACCAAAAACGACGTCATCTAACGAGATAGTGTTGTTTTATTGCGAGTATTAAACTGCGATAGGTGAAATGTTGTGAAAGCACACAAAACGGCATGAACAAGCCAAATACTGCGTGTTCTACCGTTACAAGTGCGAAACTGCTATATTGTGATATTCTCGTTAAAGCGCATGCCAGCATCGTGAAACCTTAAAGAACAATGTCATTTAGCGAGATACAGCGTTCTGTACTGCAATAAGTTGGTGAAAAACTGTGAAGTTATGCAAATATCGTAATTGTGAACGAAACAGTGTAATAGAGCGTTTTTCCATACAAGTGCGAATCTTAAGTTAGGTTAAGGTATGAACCGTCGTAAAACCGCATTAAACAATGTCACTTAGTGAGATGTAGTGTTTTCCACCATTAAAAGTCGGGAACTGCGATATCTAATGTGAAAGCGCTTGCAAACGTCGTTAGGTTAGGTTAGGTTAGGTTACGTTAGGTTAGGTTAGGTTAGGTTTGGTTAGGTTAGGTTAGGTTAGGTTATGTTAGGTAAGGTTTGGTCAGGTTAGGTTAGGTTAGGTTGGGTTAGGGTAGGTTAAGTAAGGTTAGGTTAGGTTGGGTTAGGTTAGGTTAGGTTAGGTTAGGTTAAGATATGAACCGCGCTAAAACCGCATTAAACAATGTCACTTAGTGAGATGCTGTGTTTTTCACCATTACAAGTGGGGAACTGCGATATCTAATGTGAAAGCGCATGAAACCGTCGTAATCTTGCAGAAACCATTGTAAAGTAGCGAATAAAACGTTTTCTAACGATAGAAGTGCGAAGGTTAGGTTAGTTTGAGCTAGGTAGCGTCGTGAAACCACCAAAAACGATGTCATCTAACGAGATAGTGTTGTTTTATTGCGAGTACGAAACTGCGATAGGTGAAATATTGTGAAAGCACACAAAATGGCATGAACTAGCGAGATACTGCGTGTTGTACCGTTACAAGGGCGAAACTGCTATGTTGTGATATTCTCGTTAAAGCGCATGCAAGCATCGTGAAACCTTAAAGAATGATGTCATTTAGCGAGAGACAGCGTTCTGTACTGTAATAAGTTGGTGAAAAACTGTGAGGTCATGCAAATATCGTAATTGTGAACGAAACAGTGTAATAGGGCGTTTTGAGATACAAGCGCGAATGTTAGGTTAGGTTAAGATATGAACCGTCGTAAAACCGCATTGAACAATGTCACTTTGTGAGATGCAGGTTATTTCACCATTACAAGTCGGGAACTGCGATATCTAATGTGAAAGTGCATGAAACCGTCGTAATGTTGTAGAGAGCATTGTAAAGTAGCGAGTAAAATGTTTTCTAACGATAGAAGTGCGAAGGTTATATTAGGTTGAGTTATGTTAGTTTAAGCTAGGTAGCGTCGTGAGACCACCAAAAAGGACGTCATCTAACGAGATAGTGTTGTTTTATTGCATGTACGAAATTGCAATAGGTGAAATGTTGTGAAAGCACACAAAACGGCATGAACAAGCCAGATACTGCGTCTTGTACCGTTACAAGTGCGAAACTGCTATGTTGTGATATTCTCGTTAAAGCGCATGCAAGCATCGTGAAACCTTAAAGAATGATGTCATTTAGCGATATACAGCGTTCTGTACTGTAATAAGTTGGAGAAAAACTGTGAGGTCATGCAAATATCTTAAATGTGAACGAAACAGTGTGATAGAGCGTTTTTACATACAAGTGCGAACGTTAGGTTCGGTTAAGATATGAACCGTCGTAAACGAATGTCACTAAGTGAGATGCAGTGTTTTTCACCGTTACAAGTGGGGAACTGCGATATCTAATGTGAAAGCGCTTGCAAACGTCGTTAGGTTAGGTTAGGTTAGGTTAGGTTAAGTTAGGTTACGTTCGGTTAGGTTAGGTTAGGTAAGGTTAGGTTAGGTTAAATTAGGTTAGGTTAGGTTAGGTTAGGTTAAGATATGAACCGCGCTAAAACCGCATTAAACAATGTCAATGAGATGCTGTGTTTTTCACCATAACAAGTCAAAAACTGCGATATCTAATGTGAAAGCGCATGAAACCGTCGTAATCTTGGTGAAAACATTGTAAAGTAGCGAATAAAACGTTTTCTAACGATAGAAGTGCGAAGGTTAGGTTAGGTTAGGTAAGCTAGGTAGCGTCGTGAAACCACCAAAAACGATGTCATCTAACGAGATAGTGTTGTTTTATTGCGAGTACGAAACTGCGATAGGTGAAATATTGTGAAAGCACACAAAATGGCATGACTTAGCCAGATACTGCGTCTTGTGCCGTTACAAGTGCGAAACTGCTTTATTGTGATATTCTCGTTAAAGCGCATGCAAGTATCGTGAAACCCTAAAGAACGATGTCATTTAGCGAGATACAGCGTTCTGTATTGTAATAAGTTGGTGAGAAACTGTGAGGTCAAGCAAATATCGTAATTGTGAACGAAACAGTGTAATAGAGCGTTTTTAGATACAAGTGCGAATGTTCGGTTAGGTTAAGATATCAACCGTCGTAAAACCGCATTAAACAATGTCACTTAGTGAGATGCAGTGTTTTTCACCATTAAATGTCGGGAACTGCGATATCTAATGTGAAAGCGCTTGCAAACGTCGTTAGGTTAGGTTAGGTTAGGTTAGGTTAGGTTACGTTAGGTTAGGTTAGGTTAGGTTTGGTTAGGTTAGGTTAGGTTAGGTTAGGTTATGTTAGGTAAGGTTAGGTTAGGTTAGGTTAGGTTGGGTTAGGTTGGGTTAAGTAAGGTTAGGTTAGGTTGGGTTAGGTTAGGTTAGGTTAAGATATGAACCGCGCTAAAACCGCATTAAACAATGTCACTTAGTTAGATGTAGTGTTTTTCAACATTACAAGTCGGGAACTACGATATCTAATAGGAAAGCGCATGAAACCGTCGTAATCTTGGTGAAAACATTGTAAAGTAGCGAATAAAACGTTTTCTAACGATAGAAGTGCGAAGGTTAGGTTAGGTTAGGTTAGTTTAAGCTAGGTAGCGTCGTGAAACCACCAAAAACGACGTCATCTAACGAGATAGTGTTGTTTTATTGCGAGTACGAAACTGCGATAGGTGAAATGTTGTGAAAGCACACAAAACGTCATGAACAAGCCAAATACTGCGTGTTGTACCGTTACAAGTGCGAAACTGCTATGTTGTGATATTCTCGTTAAAGTGCATGCAAGCATCGTGAAACCTTAAAGAACAATGTCATTTAGCGAGAGACAGCGTTCTGTACTGTAATAAGTTGGTGAAAAACTGTGAGGTCATGCAAATATCGTAATTGTGAACGAAACAGTGTAATAGAGCGTTTTGAGATACAAGCGCGAATGTTAGGTTAGGTTAAGATATGAACCGTCGTAAAACCGCATTGAACAATGTCACTTTGTGAGATGCAGGTTTTTTCACCATTACAAATCGGGAACTGCGATATCTAATGTGAAAGTGCATGAAACCGTCGTAATGTTGTAGAGAGCATTGTAAAGTAGCGAGTAAAACGTTTTATAACGATAGAAGTGCGAAGATTAGGTTAGGTTGAATTATGTTAAAGCTAGGTAGCGTCGTGAGACCACCAAAGAGGACGTCATCTAACGAGATAGTGTTGTTTTACTGCATGTACGAAATTGCAATAGGTGAAATGTTGTGAAAGCACACAAAACGGCATGAACAAGCCAGATACTGCGTGTTGTACCGTTACAAGTGCGAAACTGCTATAATGTGATATTCTCGTTAAAGCACATGCAAGCATCGTGAAACCTTAAAGAACGAAGTCATTTAGCGAGATACAGCGTTCTGTACTGCAATAAGTTGGTGAAAAACTGTGAGGTTATGCAAATATCGTAATTGTGAACGAAACAGTGTAATAGAGCGTTTTTCAATACAAGTGCGAATCTTAAGTCCGGTTAAGATATGAACCGTCGCAAAACCGCATTAAACAATGTCACTTAGTGAGCAGCAGTGTTTTTCACCATTACAAGTCGGGAACTGCGATATCTAATGTGAAAGCGCTTGCAAACGTCGTTAGGTTAGGTTAGGTTAGGTTTGGTTAGGTTAGGTTAGGTTAGGTTATGTTAGGTAAGGTTTGGTTAGGTTAGGTTAGGTTAGGTTGGGTTAGGGTAGGTTAAGTAAGGTTAGGTTAGGTTGGGTTAGGCTAGGTTAGGTTAGGTTAGGTTAAGATATGAACCGCGCTAAAACCGCATTAAACAATGTCACTTAGTGAGATGCTGTGTTTTTCACCATTACAAGTCGGGAACTGCGATATCTAATGTGAAAGCGCATGAAACCGTCGTAATCTTGTAGAAAACTTAGTAAAGTAGCGAATAAAACGTTTTCTAACAATAGAAGTGCGAAGGTTAGGTTAGTTTGAGCTAGGTAGCGTCGTGAAACTACCAAAAACGACGTCATCTAACGAGATAGTGTTGTTTTATTGCGAGTATTAAACTGCGATAGGTGAAATGTTGTGAAAGCACACAAAACGTCGTGAACAAGCCAAATACTGCGTGTTGTACCGTTACAAGTGCGAAACTGCTATGCTGTGATATTCTCGTTAAAGCGCATGCAAGCATCGTGAAACCTTAAAGAATGATGTCATTTAGCGAGAGACAGCGTTCTGTACTGTAATAAGTTAGTGAAAAACTGTGAGGTCATGCAAATATCGTAATTGTGAACGAAACAGTGTAATAGAGCGTTTTTAGATACAAGTGCGAATGTTCGGTTAGGTTAAGATATGAACCGTCGTAAAACCGCATTAAACAATGTCACTTAGTGAGATGCAGTGTTTTTCACCATTTTAAGTCGGGAACTGCGATATCTAATGTGAAAGCGCTTGCAACCGTCGTTAGGTTAGGTTAGGTTAGGTTAGATTAGGTTAGGTTAGGTTAGGTTTGGGTAGGTTAGGTTAGGTTAGGTTAGATTAGGTTAGGTTGGGTTGAGTTGAGTTAGGTTAGGTTAGGTTAGGTTACGTTGGGTTAGGTTAGGTTAGGTTAGGTTACGTTAGGTTAGGTTAGGTTACGTTAGGTTAGGTTAGGTTAGGTTAGGTAAGGATAATTTGGTTAGGTTAGGTAAGGATAATTTGGTTAGGTTAGGTATGGTTAGGTTAGGTTAGGTTAGGTTGGGGTGGGTGTTGTTGGGTTTGGTTGGGTTGGGTTAGGTTTGGTTAGGTTAGGTTAGGTTACGTTAGGTTAGGTTAGGTTAGGTTAGGTTACGTTAGGTTATGTTAGGTTAGGTTAGGTTACGTTAGGTTAGGTTAGATCAGGTAAGGTTAGGTTACGTTAGAATAGGTTAGGTTAGGTTAGGTTACGTTAGGTTAGGTTAGGTTAGGTTAGGTTTGGTTAGGTTAGGTTAGGTTAGCTTAGGTTAGGTTAGGTTGGGTTGGGTTGGGTTAGGTTGGGTTAGGTTAGGTTAGGTTAGGTTAGGTTGGGTTAGGTTAGTTTAGGTTAGGTTAGGTTAGGTTAGGTTGGGTTGGGTTGGGTTAGGTTAGGTTAGGTTAGGTTAGGTAAGGTTAGGTTAGGTTAGGTTAGGTTACGTTAGGTTAAGGTATGAACCGTCGTAAAACCGCGTTAAACAATGTCACATAGTGAGATGCAGTGTTTTTCACCTTTACAAGTTGGGAACTGCGATATCTAATGTGAAAGCGCTTGAAACCGTCGTAATGTTGTAGAAAGCAATGTAAAGTAGCGAGTAAAACGTTTTCTAACGATAGAAGTCCGAAGGTTATGTTAGGTTGAGTTATGTTAGTTTAAGCTAGGTAGCGTCGTGAAACCACCAAAAACGACGTCATCTAACGAGATAGTGTTGTTTTATTGCGAGTACGAAACTGCGATAGGTGAAATGTTGTGAAAGCACACAAAACGTCATGAACAAGCCAAATACTGCGTGTTGTACCGTTACAAGTGCGAAACTGCTATGTTGTGATATTCTCGTTAAAGCGCATGCAAGCATCATGAAACCTTAAAGAATGATGTCATTTAGCGAGAGACAGCGTTCTGTACTGCAATAAGTTGATGAAAAACTGTGAGGTTATGCAAATATCGTAATTGTGAACGAAACAGTGTAATAGAGCGTTTTTCAATACAAGTACGAATGTTAGGTTAGGTTAAGATATGAAATGTCGTAAAACTGCATTAAACAATGTCACTTAGTGAGATGCAGTGTTTTTCACCATTACAAGTCGGGAACTGCGATATCTAATGTGAAAGCGCTTGCAAACGTCATTAGGTTAGGTTATGTTAGGTAAGGTTAGGTTAGGTTAGGTTAGGTTGGGTTAGGTTGGGTTAAGTAAGGTTAGGTTAGGTTGGGTTAGGTTAGGTTAGGTTAAGATATGAACCGCGCTAAAACCGCATTAAACAATGTCACTTAGTTAGATGTAGTGTTTTTCAACATTACAAGTCGGGAACTACGATATCTAATAGGAAAGCGCATGAAACCGTCGTAATCTTGTAGAAAACATTGTAAAGTTGCGAGTAAAACGTTTTCTAACGATAGAAGTGCGAAGGTTAGGTTAGGTTAGGTTAGTTTAAGCTAGGTAGCGTCGTGAAACAACCAAAAACGACGTCATCTAACGAGATAGTGTTGTTTTATTGCGAGTATTAAACTGCGATAGGTGAAATGTTGTGAAAGCACACAAAACGGCATGAACAAGCCAAATACTGTGTGTTCTACCGTTACAAGTGCGAAACTGCTATATTGTGATATTCTCGTTAAAGCGCATGCAAGCATCGTGAAACCTTAAAGAACAATGTCATTTAGCGAGATACAGCGTTCTGTACTGCAATAAGTTGGTGAAAAACTGTGAGGTTATGCAAATATCGTAATTGTGAACGAAACAGTGTAATAAAGCATTTTTCAATACAAGTGCGAATCTTAAGTTAGGTTAAGGTATGAACCGTCGTAAAACCGCATTAAACAATGTCACTTAGTGAGATGTAGTGTTTTCCACCATTAAAAGTCGGGAACTGCGATATCTAATGTGAAAGCGCTTGCAAACGTCGTTAGGTTAGGTTAGGTTAGGTTACGTTAGGTTAGGTTAGGTTAGGTTTGGTTAGGTTAGGTTAGGTTATGTTAGGTAAGGTTTGGTTAGGTTAGGTTAGGTTAGGTTGGGTTAGGGTAGGTTAAGTAAGGTTAGGTTAGGTTGGGTTAGGTTAGGTTAGGTTAGGTTAGGTTAAGATATGAACCGCGCTAAAACCGCATTAAACAATGTCACTTAGTGAGATGCTGTGTTTTTCACCATTACAAGTGGGGAACTGCGATATCTAATGTGAAAGCGCATGAAACCGTCGTAATCTTGTAGAAAACATTGTAAAGTAGCGAATAAAACGTTTTCTAACGATAGAAGTGCGAAGGTTAGGTTAGTTTGAGCTAGGTAGCGTCGTGAAACCACCAAAAACGATGTCATCTAACGAGATAGTGTTGTTTTATTGCGAGTACGAAACTGCGATAGATGAAATATTGTGAAAGCACACAAAATGGCATGAACTAGCGAGATACTGCGTGTTGTACCGTTACAAGGGCGAAACTGCTATGTTGTGATATTCTCGTTAAAGCGCATGCAAGCATCGTGAAACCTTAAAGAATGATGTCATTTAGCGAGAGACAGCGTTCTGTACTGTAATAAGTTGGTGAAAAACTGTGAGGTCATGCAAATATCGTAATTGTGAACGAAACAGTGTAATAGGGCGTTTTGAGATACAAGCGCGAATGTTAGGTTAGGTCAAGATATGAACCGTCGTAAAACCGCATGAAACAATGTCACTAAGTGAGATGCAGTGTTTTTCACCGTTACAAGTGGGGAACTGCGATATCTAATGTGAAAGCGCTTGCAAACGTCGTTAGGTTAGGTTTGGTTAGGTTAGGTTAAGTTAGGTTACGTTCGGTTAGGTTAGGTTAGGTAAGGTTAGGTTAGGTTAAATTAGGTTAGCTTAGGTTAGGTTAGGTTAAGATATGAACCGCGCTAAAACCGCATTAAACAATGTCAATGAGATGCTGTGTTTTTCACCATAACAAGTCAAAAACTGCGATATCTAATGTGAAAGCGCATGAAACCGTCGTAATCTTGGTGAAAACATTGTAAAGTAGCGAATAAAACGTTTTCTAACGATAGAAGTGCGAAGGTTAGGTTAGGTTAGGTTAGTTTAAGCTAGGTAGCGTCGTGAAACCGCCAAGAACGACGTCATCTAACGAGATAGTGTTGTTTTATTGCGAGTACGAAACTGCGATAGGTGAAATGTTGTGAAAGCACACAAAACGTCATGAACAAGCCAAATACTGCGTGTTGTACCGTTACAAGTGCGAAACTGCTATGTTGTGATATTCTCGTTAAAGCGCATGCAAGCATCGTGAAACCTTAAAGAACGATGTCATTTAGCGAGATACAGCGTTCTGTATTGTAATAAGTTGGTGAGAAACTGTGAGGTCAAGCAAATATCGTAATTGTGAACGAAACAGTGTAATAGAGCGTTTTTAGATACAAGTGCGAATGTTCGGTTAGGTTAAGATATGAACCGTCGTAAAACCGCATTAAACAATGTCACTTAGTGAGATGCAGTGTTTTTCACCATTAAATGTCGGGAACTGCGATATCTAATGTGAAAGCGCTTGCAAACGTCGTTAGGTTAGGTTAGGTTAGGTTACGTTAGGTTAGGTTAGGTTAGGTTTGGTTAGGTTAGGTTAGGTTAGGCTAGGTTATGTTAGGTAAGGTTAGGTTAGGTTAGGTTAGGTTGGGTTAGGTTGGGTTAAGTAAGGTTAGGTTAGGTTGTTTTACGTTAGGTTAGGTTAAGATATGAACCGCGCTAAAACCGCATTAAACAATGTCACTTAGTTAGATGTAGTGTTTTTCAACATTACAAGACGGGAACTACGATATCTAATAGGAAAGCGCATGAAACCGTCGTAATCTTGTAGAAAACATTGTAAAGTTGCGAGTAAAACGTTTTCTAACGATAGAAGTGCGAAGGTTAGGTTAGGTTAGGTTAGTTTAAGCTAGGTAGCGTCGTGAAACTACCAAAAACGACGTCATCTAACGAGATAGTGTTGTTTTATTGCGAGTATTAAACTGCGATAGGTGAAATGTTGTGAAAGCACACAAAACGGCATGAACAAACCAAATACTGCGTGTTCTACCGTTACAAGGGTGAAACTGCTATGTTGTGATATTCTCGTTAAAGCGCATGCAAGCATCGTGAAACCTTAAAGAACGATGTCATTTAGCGAGAGACAGCGTTCTGTACTGTAATAAGTTGGTGAAAAACTGTGAGGTCATGCAAATATCGTAATTGTGAACGAAACAGTGTAATAGGGCGTTTTGAGATACAAGCGCGAATGTTAGGTTAGGTTAAGATATGAACCGTCGTGAAACCGCATTAAACAATGTCACTTAGTGAGATGTAGTGTTTTCCACCATTAAAAGTCGGGAACTGCGATATCTAATGTGAAAGCGCTTGCAAACGTCGTTAGGTTAGGTTAGGTTAGGTTAGGTTACGTTAGGTTAGGTTAGGTTAGGTTAGGTTTGGTTAGGTTAGGTTAGGTTAGGTTATGTTAGGTAAGGTTTGGTTAGGTTAGGTTAGGTTAGGTTGGGTTAGGGTAGGTTAAGTAAGGTTAGGTTAGGTTGGGTTAGGTTAGGTTAGGTTAGGTTAAGATATGAACCGCGCTAAAACCGCATTAAACAATGTCACTTAGTGAGATGCTGTGTTTTTCACCATTACAAGTGGGGAACTGCGATATCTAATGTGAAAGCGCATGAAACCGTCGTAATCTTGTAGAAAACATTGTAAAGTAGCGAATAAAACGTTTTCTAACGATAGAAGTGCGAAGGTTAGGTTAGTTTGAGCTAGGTAGCGTCGTGAAACCACCAAAAACGATGTCATCTAACGAGATAGTGTTGTTTTATTGCGAGTACGAAACTGCGATAGGTGAAATATTGTGAAAGCACACAAAATGGCATGAACTAGCGAGATACTGCGTGTTGTACCGTTACAAGGGCGAAACTGCTATGTTGTGATATTCTCGTTAAAGCGCATGCAAGCATCGTGAAACCTGAAAGAATGATGTCATTTAGCGAGAGACAGCGTTCTGTACTGTAATAAGTTGGTGAAAAACTGTGAGGTCATGCAAATATCGTAATTGTGAACGAAACAGTGTAATAGGGCGTTTTGAGATACAAGCGCGAATGTTAGGTTAGGTTAAGATATGAACCGTCGTAAAACCGCATTGAACAATGTCACTTTGTGAGATGCAGGTTTTTTCACCATTACAAGTCGGGAACTGCGATATCTAATGTGAAACTGCATGAAACCGTCGTAATGTTGTAGAGAGCATTGTAAAGTAGCGAGTAAAATGTTTTCTAACGATAGAAGTGCGAAGGTTATATTAGATTGAGTTATGTTAGTTTAAGCTAGGTAGCGTCGTGAGACCACCAAAAAGGACGTCATCTAACGAGATAGTGTTGTTTTATTGCATGTACGAAATTGCAATAGGTGAAATGTTGTGAAAGCACACAAAACGGCATGAACAAGCCAGATACTGCGTCTTGTACCGTTACAAGTGCGAAACTGCTATGTTGTGATATTCTCGTTAAAGCGCATGCAAGCATCGTGAAACCTTAAAGAATGATGTCATTTAGCGATATACAGCGTTCTGTACTGTAATAAGTTGGAGAAAAACTGTGAGGTCATGCAAATATCTTAAATGTGAACGAAACAGTGTGATAGAGCGTTTTTACATACAAGTGCGTACGTTAGGTTCGGTTAAGATATGAACCGTCGTAAAACCGCATGAAACAATGTCACTAAGTGAGATGCAGTGTTTTTCACCGTTACAAGTGGGGAACTGCGATATCTAATGTGAAAGCGCTTGCAAACGTCGTTAGGTTAGGTTAGGTTAGGTTAAGTTAGGTTACGTTCGGTTAGGTTAGGTTAGGTAAGGTTACGTTAGGTTAAATTAGGTTAGCTTAGGTTAGGTTAGGTTAAGATATGAACCGCGCTAAAACCGCATTAAACAATGTCAATGAGATGCTGTGTTTTTCACCATAACAAGTCAAAAACTGCGATATCTAATGTGAAAGCGCATGAAACCGTCGTAATCTTGGTGAAAACATTGTAAAGTAGCGAATAAAACGTTTTCTAACGATAGAAGTGCGAAGGTTAGGTTAGGTTAGGTTAGTTTAAGCTAGGTAGCGTCGTGAAACCACCAAAAACGACGTCATCTAACGAGATAGTGTTGTTTTATTGCGAGTACGAAACTGCGATAGGTGAAATGTTGTGAAAGCACACAAAACGTCATGAACAAGCCAAATACTGCGTGTTGTACCGTTACAAATGCGAAACTGCTATGTTGTGATATTCTCGTTAAAGCGCATGCAAGCATCGTGAAACCTTAAAGAACGATGTCATTTAGCGAGATACAGCGTTCTGTATTGTAATAAGTTGGTGAGAAACTGTGAGGTCAAGCAAATATCGTAATTGTGAACGAAACAGTGTAATAGAGCGTTTTTAGATACAAGTGCGAATGTTCGGTTAGGTTAAGATATGAACCGTCGTAAAACCGCATTAAACAATGTCACTTAGTGAGATGCAGTGTTTTTCACCATTAAATGTCGGGAACTGCGATATCTAATGTGAAAGCGCTTGCAAACGTCGTTAGGTTAGGTTAGGTTAGGTTAGGTTAGGTTAGGTTACGTTAGGTTAGGTTAGGTTAGGTTTGGTTAGGTTAGGTTAGGTTAGGTTAGGTTATGTTAGGTAAGGTTAGGTTAGGTTAGGTTAGGTTGGGTTAGGTTGGGTTAAGTAAGGTTAGGTTAGGTTGGGTTACGTTAGGTTAGGTTAAGATATGAACCGCGCTAAAACCGCATTAAACAATGTCACTTAGTTAGATGTAGTGTTTTTCAACATTACAAGTCGGGAACTACGATATCTAATAGGAAAGCGCATGAAACCGTCGTAATCTTGTAGAAAACATTGTAAAGTTGCGAGTAAAACGTTTTCTAATGATAGAAGTGCGAAGGTTAGGTTAGTTTGAGCTAGGTAGCGTCGTGAAACCACCAAAAACGATGTCATCTAACGAGATAGTGTTGTTTTATTGCGAGTACGAAACTGCGATAGGTGAAATATTGTGAAAGCACACAAAATGGCATGAACTAGCGAGATACTGCGTGTTGTACCGTTACAAGGGCGAAACTGCTATGTTGTGATATTCTCGTTAAAGCGCATGCAAGCATCGTGAAACCTTAAATAATGATGTCATTTAGCGAGAGACAGCGTTCTGTATTGTAATAAGTTGGTGAAAAACTGTGAGGTCATGCAAATATCGTAATTGTGAACGAAACAGTGTAATAGGGCGTTTTGAGATACAAGCGCGAATGTCAGGTTAGGTTAAGATATGAACCGTCGTAAAACCGCATTGAACAATGTCACATTGTGAGATGCAGGTTTTTTCACCATTACAAGTCGGGAACTGCGATATCTAATGTGAAAGTGCATGAAACCGTCGTAATGTTGTAGAGAGCATTGTAAAGTAGCGAGTAAAATGTTTTCTAACGATAGAAGTGCGAAGGTTATATTAGGTTGAGTTATGTTAGTTTAAGCTAGGTAGCGTCGTGAGACCACCAAAAAGGACGTCATCTAACGAGATAGTGTTGTTTTATTGCATGTACGAAATTGCAATAGGTGAAATGTTGTGAAAGCACACAAAACGGCATGAACAAGCCAGATACTGCGTCTTGTACCGTTACAAGTGCGAAACTGCTATGTTGTGATATTCTCGTTAAAGCGCATGTAAGCATCGTGAAACCTTAAAGAATGATGTCATTTAGCGATATACAGCGTTCTGTACTGTAATAAGTTGGAGAAAAACTGTGAGGTCATGCAAATATCTTAAATATGAACGAAACAGTGTGATAGAGCGTTTTTAGATACAAGTGCGAACGTTAGGTTCGGTTAAGATATGAACCGTCGTAAAACCGCATGAAACAAGGTCACTAAGTGAGATGCAGTGTTTTTCACCGTTACAAGTGGGGAACTGCGATATCTAATGTGAAAGCGCTTGCAAACGTCGTTAGGTTAGGTTAGGTTAGGTTAGGTTAAGTTAGGTTACGTTCGGTTAGGTTAGGTTAGGTAAGGTTAGGTTAGGTTAAATTAGGTTAGGTTAGGTTAGGTCAGGTTAAGATATGAACCGCGCTAAAACCGCATTAAACAATGTCAATGAGATGCTGTGTTTTTCACCATAACAAGTCAAAAACTGCGATATCTAATGTGAAAGCGCATGAAACCGTCGTAATCTTGGTGAAAACATTGTAAAGTAGCGAATAAAACGTTTTCTAACGATAGAAGTGCGAAGGTTAGGTTAGGTTAGGTTAGTTTAAGCTAGGTAGCGTCGTGAAACCACCAAAAACGACGTCATCTAACGAGATAGTGTTGTTTTATTGCGAGTACGAAACTGCGATAGGTGAAATGTTGTGAAAGCACACAAAACGTCATGAACAAGCCAAATACTGCGTGTTGTACCGTTACAAGTGCGAAACTGCTATGTTGTGATATTCTCGTTAAAGCGCATGCAAGCATCGTGAAACCTTAAAGAACAATGTCATTTAGCGAGAGACAGCGTTCTGTACTGTAATAAGTTGGTGAAAAACTGTGAGGTCATGCAAATATCGTAATTGTGAACGAAACAGTGTAATAGAGCGTTTTGAGATACAAGCGCGAATGTTAGGTTAGGTTAAGATATGAACCGTCGTAAAACCGCATTGAACAATGTCACTTTGTGAGATGCAGGTTTTTTCACCATTACAAGTCGGGAACTGCGATATCTAATGTGAAAGTGCATGAAACCGTCGTAATGTTGTAGAGAGCATTGTAAAGTAGCAAGTAAAACGTTTTCTAACGATAGAAGTGCGAAGATTAGGTTAGGTTGAATTATGTTAAAGCTAGGTAGCGTCGTGAGACCACCAAAAAGGACGTCATCTAACGAGATAGTGTTGTTTTATTGCATGTACGAAATTGCAATAGGTGAAATGTTGTGAAAGCACACAAAACGGCATGAACAAGCCAGATACTGCGTGTTGTACCGTTACAAGTGCGAAACTGCTATAATGTGATATTCTCGTTAAAGCGCATGCAAGCATCGTGAAACCTTAAAGAACGAAGTCATTTAGCGAGATACAGCGTTCTGTACTGCAATAAGTTGGTAAAAAACTGTGAGGTTATGCAAATATCGTAATTGTGAACGAAACAGTGTAATAGAGCGTTTTTCAATACAAGTGCGAATCTTAAGTCCGGTTAAGATATGAACCGTCGCAAAACCGCATTAAACAATGTCACTTAGTGAGCAGCAGTGTTTTTCACCATTACAAGTCGGGAACTGCGATATCTAATGTGAAAGCGCTTGCAAACGTCGTTAGGTTAGGTTAGGTTAGGTTAGGTTAGGTTACGTTAGGTTAGGTTAGGTTAGGTTAGGTTAGGTTAGGTTAGGTTAGGTAAGGTTTGGTTAGGTTAGGTTAGGTTAGGTTGGGTGAGGGTAGGTTAAGTAAGGTTAGGTTAGGTTGGGTTAGGCTAGGTTAGGTTAGGTTAGGTTAAGATATGAACCGCGCTAAAACCGCATTAAACAATGTCACTTAGTGAGATGCTGTGTTTTTCACCATTACAAGTCGGGAACTGCGATATCTAATGTGAAAGCGCATGAAACCGTCGTAATCTTGTAGAAAACATAGTAAAGTAGCGAATAAAACGTTTTCTAACAATAGAAGTGCGAAGGTTAGGTTAGTTTGAACTAGGTAGCGTCGTGAAACTACCAAAAATGACGTCATCTAAAGAGATAGTGTTGTTTTATTGCGAGTATTAAACTGCGATAGGTGAAATGTTGTGAAAGCACACAAAACGTCGTGAACAAGCCAAATACTGCGTGTTGTACCGTTACAAGTGTGAAACTGCTATGCTGTGATATTCTCGTTAAAGCGCATGCAAGCATCGTGAAACCTTAAAGAATGATGTCATTTAGCGAGAGACAGCGTTCTGTACTGTAATAAGTTGGTGAAAAACTGTGAGGTCATGCAAATATCGTAATTGTGAACGAAACAGTGTAATAGAGCGTTTTGAGATACAAGCGCGAATGTTAGGTTAGGTCAAGATATGAACCGTCGTAAAACCGCATGAAACAATGTCACTAAGTGAGATGCAGTGTTTTTCACCGTTACAAGTGGGGAACTGCGATATCTAATGTGAAAGCGCTTGCAAACGTCGTTAGGTTAGGTTAGGTTAGGTTAGGTTAAGTTAGGTTACGTTCGGTTAGGTTAGGTTAGGTAAGGTTAGGTTAGGTTAAATTAGGTTAGGTTAGGTTAGGTTAGGTTAAGATATGAACCGCGCTAAAACCGCATTAAACAATGTCAATGAGATGCTGTGTTTTTCACCATAACAAGTCAAAAACTGCGATATCTAATGTGAAAGCGCATGAAACCGTCGTAATCTTGGTGAAAACATTGTAAAGTAGCGAATAAAACGTTTTCTAACGATAGAAGTGCGAAGGTTAGGTTAGGTTAGGTTAGTTTAAGCTAGGTAGCGTCGTGAAACCACCAAAAACGACGTCATCTAACGAGATAGTGTTGTTTTATTGCGAGTACGAAACTGCGATAGGTGAAATGTTGTGAAAGCACACAAAACGTCATGAACAAGCCAAATACTGCGTGTTGTACCGTTACAAGTGCGAAACTGCTATGTTGTGATATTCTCGTTAAAGCGCATGCAAGCATCGTGGAACCTTAAAGAACGATGTAATTTAGCGAGATACAGCGTTCTGTATTGTAATAAGTTGGTGAGAAACTGTGAGGTCAAGCAAATATCGTAATTGTGAACGAAACAGTGTAATAGAGCGTTTTTAGATACAAGTGCGAATGTTCGGTTAGGTTAAGATATGAACCGTCGTAACACCGCATTAAACAATGTCACTTAGTGAGATGCAGTGTTTTTCACCATTAAATGTCGGGAACTGCGATATCTAATGTGAAAGCGCATGAAACCGTCGTAATCTTGTAGAAAACATTGTAAAGTAGCGAATAAAACGTTTTCTGACGATAGAAGTGCGAAGGTTAGGTTAGTTTGAGCTAGGTAGCGTCGTGAAACCACCAAAAACGATGTCATCTAACGAGATAGTGTTGTTTTATTGCGAGTACGAAACTGCGATAGGTGAAATATTGTGAAAGCACACAAAATGGCATGACTTAGCCAGATACTGCGTCTTGTGCCGTTACAAGTGCGAAACTGCTTTATTGTGATATTCTCGTTAAAGCGCATGCAAGTATCGTGAAACCCTAAAGAACGATGTCATTTAGCGAGATACAGCGTTCTGTATTGTAATAAGTTGGTGAGAAACTGTGAGGTCAAGCAAATATCGTAATTGTGAACGAAACAGTGTAATAGAGCGTTTTTAGATACAAGTGCGAATGTTCGGTTAGGTTAAGATATGAACCGTCGTAAAACCGCATTAAACAATGTCACTTAGTGAGATGCAGTGTTTTTCACCATTAAATGTCGGGAACTGCGATATCTAATGTGAAAGCGCTTGCAAACGTCGTTAGGTTAGGTTAGGTTAGGTTAGGTTACGTTAGGTTAGGTTAGGTTAGGTTAGGTTTGGTTAGGTTAGGTTAGGTTAGGTTATGTTAGGTAAGGTTAGGTTAGGTTAGGTTAGGTTAGGTTGGGTTAGGTTGGGTTAAGTAAGGTTAGGTTAGGTTGGGTTAGGTTAGGTTAGGTTAAGATATGAACCGCGCTAAAACCGCATTAAACAATGTCACTTAGTTAGATGTAGTGTTTTTCAACATTAAAAGTCGGGAACTACGATATCTAATAGGAAAGCGCATGAAACCGTCGTAATCTTGTAGAAAACATTGTAAAGTTGCGAGTAAAACGTTTTCTAACGATAGAAGTGCGAAGGTTAGGTTAGGTTAGGTTAGTTTAAGCTAGGTAGCGTCGTGAAACTACCAAAAACGACGTCATCTAACGAGATAGTGTTGTTTTATTGCGAGTACGAAACTGCGATAGGTGAAATATTGTGAAAGCACACAAAATGGCATGAACTAGCGAGATACTGCGTGTTGTACCGTTACAAGGGCGAAACTGCTATGTTGTGATATTCTCGTTAAAGCGCATGCAAGCATCGTGAAACCTTAAAGAATGATGTCATTTAGCGAGAGACAGCGTTCTGTACTGTAATAAGTTGGTGAAAAACTGTGAGGTCATGCAAATATCGTAATTGTGAACGAAACAGTGTAATAGGGCGTTTTGAGATACAAGCGCGAATGTTAGGTTAGGTTAAGATATGAACCGTCGTAAAACCGCATTGAACAATGTCACTTTGTGAGATGCAGGTTATTTCACCATTACAAGTCGGGAACTGCGATATCTAATGTGAAAGTGCATGAAACCGTCGTAATGTTGTAGAGAGCATTGTAAAGTAGCTAGTAAAATGTTTTCTAACGATAGAAGTGCGAAGGTTATATTAGGTTGAGTTATGTTAGCTTAAGCTAGGTAGCGTCGTGAGACCACCAAAAAGGACGTCATCTAACGAGATAGTGTTGTTTTATTGCATGTACGAAATTGCAATAGGTGAAATGTTGTGAAAGCACACAAAACGGCATGAACAAGCCAGATACTGCGTCTTGTACCGTTACAAGTGCGAAACTGCTATGTTGTGATATTCTCGTTAAAGCGCATGCAAGCATCGTGAAACCTTAAAGAATGATGTCATTTAGCGATATACAGCGTTCTGTACTGTAATAAGTTGGAGAAAAACTGTGAGGTCATGCAAATATCTTAAATGTGAACGAAACAGTGTGATAGAGCGTTTTTACATACAAGTGCGAACGTTAGGTTCGGTTAAGATATGAACCGTCGTAAAACCGCATGAAACAATGTCACTAAGTGAGATGCAGTGTTTTTCACCGTTACAAGTGGGGAACTGCGATATCTAATGTGAAAGCGCTTGCAAACGTCGTTAGGTTAGGTTAGGTTAGGTTAGGTTAAGTTAGGTTACGTTTGGTTAGGTTAGGTTAGGTAAGGTTAGGTTAGGTTAAATTAGGTTAGGTTAGGTTAGGTTAGGTTAAGATATGAACCGCGCTAAAACCGCATTAAACAATGTCAATGAGATGCTGTGTTTTTCACCATAACAAGTCAAAAACTGCGATATCTAATGTGAAAGCGCATGAAACCGTCGTAATCTTGGTGAAAACATTGTAAAGTAGCGAATAAAACGTTTTCTAACGATAGAAGTGCGAAGGTTAGGTTAGGTTAGGTTAGTTTAAGCTAGGTAGCGTCGTGAAACCACCAAAAACGGCGTCATCTAACGAGATAGTGTTGTTTTATTGCGAGTACGAAACTGCGATAGGTGAAATGTTGTGAAAGCACACAAAACGTCATGAACAAGCCAAATACTGCGTGTTGTACCGTTACAAGTGCGAAACTGCTATGTTGTGATATTCTCGTTAAAGCGCATGCAAGCATCGTGAAACCTTAAAGAACGATGTCATTTAGCGAGATACAGCGTTCTGTATTGTAATAAGTTGGTGAGAAACTGTGAGGTCAAGAAAATATCGTAATTGTGAACGAAACAGTGTAATAGAGCGTTTTTAGATACAAGTGCGAATGTTCGGTTAGGTTAAGATATGAACCGTCGTAAAACCGCATTAAACAATGTCACTTAGTGAGATGCAGTGTTTTTCACCATTAAATGTCGGGAACTGCGATATCTAATGTGAAAGCGCATGAAACCGTCGTAATCTCGTAGAAAACATTGTAAAGTAGCGAATAAAACGTTTTCTAACGATAGAAGTGCGAAGGTTAGGTTAGTTTGAGCTAGGTAGCGTCGTGAAACCACCAAAAACGATGTCATCTAACGAGATAGTGTTGTTTTATTGCGAGTACGAAACTGCGATAGGTGAAATATTGTGAAAGCACACAAAATGGCATGACTTAGCCAGATACTGCGTCTTGTGCCGTTACAAGTGCGAAACTGCTTTATTGTGATATTCTCGTTAAAGCGCATGCAAGTATCGTGAAACCCTAAAGAACGATGTCATTTAGCGAGACACAGCGTTCTGTATTGTAATAAGTTGGTGAGAAACTGTGAGGTCAAGCAAATATCGTAATTGTGAACGAAACAGTGTAATAGAGCGTTTTTAGATACAAGTGCGAATGTTCGGTTAGGTTAAGATATGAACCGTCGTAAAACCGCATTAAACAATGTCACTTAGTGAGATGCAGTGTTTTTCACCATTAAATGTCGGGAACTGCGATATCTAATGTGAAAGCGCTTGCAAACGTCGTTAGGTTAGGTTAGGTTAGGTTAGGTTAGGTTAGGTTACGTTAGGTTAGGTTAGGTTAGGTTTGGTTAGGTTAGGTTAGGTTAGGTTAGGTTAGGTTAGGTAAGGTTAGGTTAGGTTAGGTTAGGTTGGGTTAGGTTGGGTTAAGTAAGGTTAGGTTAGGTTGGGTTAGGTTAGGTTAGGTTAAGATATGAACCGTGCTAAAACCGCATTAAACAATGTCACTTAGTTAGATGTAGTGTTTTTCAACATTACAAGTCGGGAACTACGATATCTAATAGGAAAGCGCATGAAACCGTCGTAATCTTGTAGAAAACATTGTAAAGTTGCGAGTAAAACGTTTTCTAACGATAGAAGTGCGAAGGTTAGGTTAGGTTAGGTTAGTTTAAGCTAGGTAGCGTCGTGAAACTACCAAAAACGACGTCATCTAACGAGATAGTGTTGTTTTATTGCGAGTATTAAACTGCGATAGGTGAAATGTTGTGAAAGCACACAAAACGTCATGAACAAGCCAAATACTGCGTGTTGTACCGTTACAAGTGCGAAACTGCTATGTTGTGATATTCTCGTTAAAGCGCATGCAAGCATCGTGGAACCTTAAAGAACGATGTAATTTAGCGAGATACAGCGTTCTGTATTGTAATAAGTTGGTGAGAAACTGTGAGGTCAAGCAAATATCGTAATTGTGAACGAAACAGTGTAATAGAGCGTTTTTAGATACAAGTGCGAATGTTCGGTTAGGTTAAGATATGAACCGTCGTAACACCGCATTAAACAATGTCACTTAGTGAGATGCAGTGTTTTTCACCATTAAATGTCGGGAACTGCGATATCTAATGTGAAAGCGCATGAAACCGTCGTAATCTTGTAGAAAACATTGTAAAGTAGCGAATAAAACGTTTTCTGACGATAGAAGTGCGAAGGTTAGGTTAGTTTGAGCTAGGTAGCGTCGTGAAACCACCAAAAACGATGTCATCTAACGAGATAGTGTTGTTTTATTGCGAGTACGAAACTGCGATAGGTGAAATATTGTGAAAGCACACAAAATGGCATGACTTAGCCAGATACTGCGTCTTGTGCCGTTACAAGTGCGAAACTGCTTTATTGTGATATTCTCGTTAAAGCGCATGCAAGTATCGTGAAACCCTAAAGAACGATGTCATTTAGCGAGATACAGCGTTCTGTATTGTAATAAGTTGGTGAGAAACTGTGAGGTCAAGCAAATATCGTAATTGTGAACGAAACAGTGTAATAGAGCGTTTTTAGATACAAGTGCGAATGTTCGGTTAGGTTAAGATATGAACCGTCGTAAAACCGCATTAAACAATGTCACTTAGTGAGATGCAGTGTTTTTCACCATTAAATGTCGGGAACTGCGATATCTAATGTGAAAGCGCTTGCAAACGTCGTTAGGTTAGGTTAGGTTAGGTTAGGTTACGTTAGGTTAGGTTAGGTTAGGTTAGGTTTGGTTAGGTTAGGTTAGGTTAGGTTATGTTAGGTAAGGTTAGGTTAGGTTAGGTTAGGTTAGGTTGGGTTAGGTTGGGTTAAGTAAGGTTAGGTTAGGTTGGGTTAGGTTAGGTTAGGTTAAGATATGAACCGCGCTAAAACCGCATTAAACAATGTCACTTAGTTAGATGTAGTGTTTTTCAACATTAAAAGTCGGGAACTACGATATCTAATAGGAAAGCGCATGAAACCGTCGTAATCTTGTAGAAAACATTGTAAAGTTGCGAGTAAAACGTTTTCTAACGATAGAAGTGCGAAGGTTAGGTTAGGTTAGGTTAGTTTAAGCTAGGTAGCGTCGTGAAACTACCAAAAACGACGTCATCTAACGAGATAGTGTTGTTTTATTGCGAGTACGAAACTGCGATAGGTGAAATATTGTGAAAGCACACAAAATGGCATGAACTAGCGAGATACTGCGTGTTGTACCGTTACAAGGGCGAAACTGCTATGTTGTGATATTCTCGTTAAAGCGCATGCAAGCATCGTGAAACCTTAAAGAATGATGTCATTTAGCGAGAGACAGCGTTCTGTACTGTAATAAGTTGGTGAAAAACTGTGAGGTCATGCAAATATCGTAATTGTGAACGAAACAGTGTAATAGGGCGTTTTGAGATACAAGCGCGAATGTTAGGTTAGGTTAAGATATGAACCGTCGTAAAACCGCATTGAACAATGTCACTTTGTGAGATGCAGGTTATTTCACCATTACAAGTCGGGAACTGCGATATCTAATGTGAAAGTGCATGAAACCGTCGTAATGTTGTAGAGAGCATTGTAAAGTAGCTAGTAAAATGTTTTCTAACGATAGAAGTGCGAAGGTTATATTAGGTTGAGTTATGTTAGCTTAAGCTAGGTAGCGTCGTGAGACCACCAAAAAGGACGTCATCTAACGAGATAGTGTTGTTTTATTGCATGTACGAAATTGCAATAGGTGAAATGTTGTGAAAGCACACAAAACGGCATGAACAAGCCAGATACTGCGTCTTGTACCGTTACAAGTGCGAAACTGCTATGTTGTGATATTCTCGTTAAAGCGCATGCAAGCATCGTGAAACCTTAAAGAATGATGTCATTTAGCGATATACAGCGTTCTGTACTGTAATAAGTTGGAGAAAAACTGTGAGGTCATGCAAATATCTTAAATGTGAACGAAACAGTGTGATAGAGCGTTTTTACATACAAGTGCGAACGTTAGGTTCGGTTAAGATATGAACCGTCGTAAAACCGCATGAAACAATGTCACTAAGTGAGATGCAGTGTTTTTCACCGTTACAAGTGGGGAACTGCGATATCTAATGTGAAAGCGCTTGCAAACGTCGTTAGGTTAGGTTAGGTTAGGTTAGGTTAAGTTAGGTTACGTTTGGTTAGGTTAGGTTAGGTAAGGTTAGGTTAGGTTAAATTAGGTTAGGTTAGGTTAGGTTAGGTTAAGATATGAACCGCGCTAAAACCGCATTAAACAATGTCAATGAGATGCTGTGTTTTTCACCATAACAAGTCAAAAACTGCGATATCTAATGTGAAAGCGCATGAAACCGTCGTAATCTTGGTGAAAACATTGTAAAGTAGCGAATAAAACGTTTTCTAACGATAGAAGTGCGAAGGTTAGGTTAGGTTAGGTTAGTTTAAGCTAGGTAGCGTCGTGAAACCACCAAAAACGGCGTCATCTAACGAGATAGTGTTGTTTTATTGCGAGTACGAAACTGCGATAGGTGAAATGTTGTGAAAGCACACAAAACGTCATGAACAAGCCAAATACTGCGTGTTGTACCGTTACAAGTGCGAAACTGCTATGTTGTGATATTCTCGTTAAAGCGCATGCAAGCATCGTGAAACCTTAAAGAACGATGTCATTTAGCGAGATACAGCGTTCTGTATTGTAATAAGTTGGTGAGAAACTGTGAGGTCAAGAAAATATCGTAATTGTGAACGAAACAGTGTAATAGAGCGTTTTTAGATACAAGTGCGAATGTTCGGTTAGGTTAAGATATGAACCGTCGTAAAACCGCATTAAACAATGTCACTTAGTGAGATGCAGTGTTTTTCACCATTAAATGTCGGGAACTGCGATATCTAATGTGAAAGCGCATGAAACCGTCGTAATCTCGTAGAAAACATTGTAAAGTAGCGAATAAAACGTTTTCTAACGATAGAAGTGCGAAGGTTAGGTTAGTTTGAGCTAGGTAGCGTCGTGAAACCACCAAAAACGATGTCATCTAACGAGATAGTGTTGTTTTATTGCGAGTACGAAACTGCGATAGGTGAAATATTGTGAAAGCACACAAAATGGCATGACTTAGCCAGATACTGCGTCTTGTGCCGTTACAAGTGCGAAACTGCTTTATTGTGATATTCTCGTTAAAGCGCATGCAAGTATCGTGAAACCCTAAAGAACGATGTCATTTAGCGAGACACAGCGTTCTGTATTGTAATAAGTTGGTGAGAAACTGTGAGGTCAAGCAAATATCGTAATTGTGAACGAAACAGTGTAATAGAGCGTTTTTAGATACAAGTGCGAATGTTCGGTTAGGTTAAGATATGAACCGTCGTAAAACCGCATTAAACAATGTCACTTAGTGAGATGCAGTGTTTTTCACCATTAAATGTCGGGAACTGCGATATCTAATGTGAAAGCGCTTGCAAACGTCGTTAGGTTAGGTTAGGTTAGGTTAGGTTAGGTTAGGTTACGTTAGGTTAGGTTAGGTTAGGTTTGGTTAGGTTAGGTTAGGTTAGGTTAGGTTAGGTTAGGTAAGGTTAGGTTAGGTTAGGTTAGGTTGGGTTAGGTTGGGTTAAGTAAGGTTAGGTTAGGTTGGGTTAGGTTAGGTTAGGTTAAGATATGAACCGTGCTAAAACCGCATTAAACAATGTCACTTAGTTAGATGTAGTGTTTTTCAACATTACAAGTCGGGAACTACGATATCTAATAGGAAAGCGCATGAAACCGTCGTAATCTTGTAGAAAACATTGTAAAGTTGCGAGTAAAACGTTTTCTAACGATAGAAGTGCGAAGGTTAGGTTAGGTTAGGTTAGTTTAAGCTAGGTAGCGTCGTGAAACTACCAAAAACGACGTCATCTAACGAGATAGTGTTGTTTTATTGCGAGTATTAAACTGCGATAGGTGAAATGTTGTGAAAGCACACAAAACGGCATGAACAAACCAAATACTGCGTGTTCTACCGTTACAAGTGCGAAACTGCTATATTGTGATATTCTCGTTAAAGCGCATGCAAGCATCGTGAAACCTTAAAGAACAATGTCATTTAGCGAGATACAGCGTTCTGTACTGCAATAAGTTGGTGAAAAACTGTGAGGTTATGCAAATATCGTAATTGTGAACGAAACAGTGTAATAGAGCGTTTTCCAATACAAGTGCGAATCTTAAGTTAGGTTAAGGTATGAACCGTCGTAAAACCGCATTAAACAATGTCACTTAGTGAGATGTAGTGTTTTCCACCATTAAAAGTCGGGAACTGCGATATCTAATGTGAAAGCGCTTGCAAACGTCGTTAGGTTAGGTTAGGTTAGGTTAGGTTAGGTTACGTTAGGTTAGGTTAGGTTAGGTTTGGTTAGGTTAGGTTAGGTTAGGTTATGTTAGGTAAGGTTTGGTTAGGTTAGGTTAGGTTGGGTTAGGGTAGGTTAAGTAAGGTTAGGTTAGGTTGGGTTAGGTTAGGTTAGGTTAGGTTAGGTTAAGATATGAACCGCGCTAAAACCGCATTAAACAATGTCACTTAGTGAGATGCTGTGTTTTTCACCATTACAAGTGGGGAACTGCGATATCTAATGTGAAAGCGCATGAAACCGTCGTAATCTTGTAGAAAACATTGTAAAGTAGCGAATAAAACGTTTTCTAACGATAGAAGTGCGAAGGTTAGGTTAGTTTGAGCTAGGTAGCGTCGTGAAACCACCAAAAACGATGTCATCTAACGAGATAGTGTTGTTTTATTGCGAGTACGAAACTGCGATAGGTGAAATATTGTGATAGCACACAAAATGGCATGAACTAGCGAGATACTGCGTGTTGTACCGTTACAAGGGCGAAACTGCTATGTTGTGATATTCTCGTTAAAGCGCATGCAAGCATCGTGAAACCTTAAAGAATGATGTCATTTAGCGAGAGACAGCGTTCTGTACTGTAATAAATTGGTGAAAAACTGTGAGGTCATGCAAATATCGTAATTGTGAACGAAACAGTGTAATAGGACGTTTTGAGATACAAGCGCGAATGTTAGGTTAGGTTAAGATATGAACCGTCGTAAAACCGCATTGAACAATGTCACTTTGTGAGATGCAGGTTTTTTCACCATTACAAGTCGGGAACTGCGATATCTAATGTGAAAGTGCATGAAACCGTCGTAATGTTGTAGAGAGCATTGTAAAGTAGCGAGTAAAATGTTTTCTAACGATAGAAGTGCGAAGGTTATATTAGGTTGAGTTATGTTAGTTTAAGCTAGGTAGCGTCGTGAGACCACCAAAAAGGACGTCATCTAACGAATAGTGTTGTTTTATTGCATGTACGAAATTGCAATAGGTGAAATGTTGTGAAAGCACACAAAACGGCATGAACAAGCCAGATACTGCGTCTTGTACCGTTACAAGTGCGAAACTGCTATGTTGTGATATTCTCGTTAAAGCGCATGCAAGCATCGTGAAACCTTAAAGAATGATGTCATTTAGCAATATACAGCGTTCTGTACTGTAATAAGTTGGAGAAAAACTGTGAGGTCATGCAAATATCTTAAATGTGAACGAAACAGTGTGATAGAGCGTTTTTAGATACAAGTGCGAACGTTAGGTTCGGTTAAGATATGAACCGTCGTAAAACCGCATGAAACAATGTCACTAAGTGAGATGCAGTGTTTTTCACCGTTACACGTGGGGAACTGCGATATCTAATGTGAAAGCGCTTGCAAACGTCGTTAGGTTAGGTTAGGTTAGGTTAGGTTAAGTTAGGTTACGTTCGGTTAGGTTAGGTTAGGTAAGGTTAGGTTAGGTTAAATTAGGTTAGGTTAGGTTAGGTTAGGTTAAGATATGAACCGTGCTAAAACCGCATTAAACAATGTCAATGAGATGCTGTGTTTTTCACCATAACAAGTCAAAAACTGCGATATCTAATGTGAAAGCGCATGAAACCGTCGTAATCTTGGTGAAAACATTGTAAAGTAGCGAATAAAACGTTTTCTAACGATAGAAGTGCGAAGGCTAGGTTAGGTTAGGTTAGTTTAAGCTAGGTAGCGTCGTGAAACCACCAAAAACGACGTCATCTAACGAGATAGTGTTGTTTTATTGCGAGTACGAAACTGCGATAGGTGAAATATTGGGAAAGCACACAAAATGGCATGAACTAGCCAGATACTGCGTGTTGTACCGTTACAAGTGCGAAACTGCTATGTTGTGATATTCTCGTTAAAGCGCATGCAAGCATCGTGAAACCTTAAAGAACAATGTCATTTAGCGAGAGACAGCGTTCTGTACTGTAATAAGTTGGTGAAAAACTGTGAGGTCGTGCAAATATCGTAATTGTGAACGAAACAGTGTAATAGAGCGTTTTGAGATACAAGCGCGAATGTTAGGTTAGGTTAAGATATGAACCGTCGTAAAACCGCATTGAACAATGTCACTTTGTGAGATGCAGGTTTTTTCACCATTACAAGTCGGGAACTGCGATATCTAATGTGAAAGTGCATGAAACCGTCGTAATGTTGTAGAGAGCATTGTAAAGGAGCGAGTAAAACGTTTTCTAACGATAGAAGTGCGAAGATTAGGTTAGGTTGAATTATGTTAAAGCTAGGTAGCGTCGTGAGACCACCAAAAAGGACGTCATCTAACGAGATAGTGTTGTTTTATTGCATGTACGAAATTGCAATAGGTGAAATGTTGTGAAAGCACACAAGACGGCATGAACAAGCCAGATACTGCGTGTTGTACCGTTACAAGTGCGAAACTGCTATAATGTGATATTCTCGTTAAAGCGCATGCAAGCATCGTGAAACCTTAAAGAACGAAGTCATTTAGCGAGATACAGCGTTCTGTACTGCAATAAGTTGGTGAAAAACTGTGAGGTTATGCAAATATCGTAATTGTGAACGAAACAGTGTAATAGAGCGTTTTTCAATACAAGTGCGAATCTTAAGTCCGGTTAAGATATGAACCGTCGCAAAACCGCATTAAACAATGTCACTTAGTGAGCAGCAGTGTTTTTCACCATTACAAGTCGGGAACTGCGATATCTAATGTGAAAGCGCTTGCAAACGTCGTTAGGTTAGGTTAGGTTAGGTTAGGTTAGGTTACGTTAGGTTAGGTTAGGTTAGGTTTGGTTAGGTTAGGTTAGGTTAGGTTATGTTAGGTAAGGTTTGGTTAGGTTAGGTTAGGTTAGGTTGGGTTAGGGTAGGTTAAGTAAGGTTAGGTTTGGTTGGGTTAGGCTAGGTTAGGTTAGGTTAGGTTAAGATATGAACCGCGCTAAAACCGCATTAAACAATGTCACTTAGTGAGATGCTGTGTTTTTCACCATTACAAGTCGGGAACTGCGATATCTAATGTGAAAGCGCATGAAACCGTCGTAATCTTGTAGAAAACATAGTAAAGTAGCGAATAAAACGTTTTCTAACAATAGAAGTGCGAAGGTTAGGTTAGTTTGAGCTAGGTAGCGTCGTGAAACTACCAAAAACGACGTCATCTAACGAGATAGCGTTGTTTTATTGCGAGTATTAAACTGCGATAGGTGAAATGTTGTGAAAGCACACAAAACGTCGTGAACAAGCCAAATACTGCGTGTTGTACCGTTACAAGTGCGAAACTGCTATGCTGTGATATTCTCGTTAAAGCGCATGCAAGCATCGTGAAACCTTAAAGAATGATGTCATTTAGCGAGAGACAGCGTTCTGTACTGTAATAAGTTGGTGAAAAACTGTGAGGTCATGCAAATATCGTAATTGTGAACGAAACAGTGTAATAGAGCGTTTTTAGATACAAGTGCGAATGTTCGGTTAGGTTAAGTTATGAACCGTCGTAAAACCGCATTAAACAATGTCACTTAGTGAGATGCAGTGTTTTTCACCATTACAAGTCGGGAACTGCGATATCTAATGTGAAAGCGCTTGCAACCGTCGTTAGGTTAGGTTAGGTTAGGTTAGGTTAGGTTAGGTTTGGTTAGGTTAGGTTAGGTTAGGTTAGGTTAGATTAGGTTAGGTTGGGTTGAGTTGAGTTAGGTTAGGTTAGGTTAGGTTACGTTGGGTTAGGTTAGGTTAGGTTAGGTTAGGTTACGTTAGGTTAGGTTAGGTTACGTTAGGTTAGGTTAGGTTAGGTTAGGTAAGGATAATTTGGTTAGGTTAGGTAAGGATAATTTGGTTAGGTTAGGTATGGTTAGGTTAGGTTAGGTTAGGTTGGGGTGGGTGTTGTTGGGTTTGGTTGGGTTGGGTTAGGTTTGGTTAGGTTAGGTTAGGTTACGTTAGGTTAGGTTAGGTTAGGTTAGGTTAGGTTACGTTAGGTTATGTTAGGTTAGGTTAGGTTACGTTAGGTTAGGTTAGATCAGGTAAGGTTAGGTTACGTTAGAATAGGTTAGGTTAGGTTAGGTTACGTAAGGTTAGGTTAGGTTAGGTTAGGTTTGGTTAGGTTAGGTTAGGTTAGCTTAGGTTAGGTTAGGTTGGGTTGGGTTGGGTTAGGTTGGGTTAGGTTAGGTTAGGTTAGGTTGGGTTAGGTTAGTTTAGGTTAGGTTAGGTTAGGTTGGGTTGGGTTGGGTTAGGTTAGGTTAGGTTAGGTTAGGTAAGGTTAGGTTAGGTTAGGTTAGGTTACGTTAGGTTAAGGTATGAACCGTCGTAAAACCGCGTTAAACAATGTCACTTAGTGAGATGCAGTGTTTTTCACCTTTACAATTTGGGAACTAATATATCTAATGTGAAAGCGCTTGAAACCGTCGTAATGTTGTAGAAAGCAATGTAAAGTAGCGAGTAAAACGTTTTCTAACGATAGAAGTCCGAAGGTTATGTTAGGTTGAGTTATGTTAGTTTAAGCTAGGTAGCGTCGTGAAACCACCAAAAACGACGTCATCTAACGAGATAGTGTTGTTTTATTGCGAGTACGAAACTGCGATAGGTGAAATGTTGTGAAAGCACACAAAACGTCATGAACAAGCCAAATACTGCGTGTTGTACCGTTACAAGTGCGAAACTGCTATGTTGTGATATTCTCGTTAAAGCGCATGCAAGCATCATGAAACCTTAAAGAATGATGTCATTTAGCGAGAGACAGCGTTCTGTACTGCAATAAGTTGGTGAAAAACTGTGAGGTTATGCAAATACAGTAATTGTGAACGAAACAGTGTAATAGAGCGTTTTTCAATACAAGTACGAATGTTAGGTTAGGTTAAGATATGAAATGTCGTAAAACCGCATTAAAAAATGTCACTTAGTGAGATGCAGTGTTTTTCACCATTACAAGTCGAGAACTGCGATATCTAATGTGAAAGCGCTTGCAAACGTCGTTAGGTTAGGTTATGTTAGGTAAGGTTAGGTTAGGTTAGGTTAGGTTGGGTTAGGTTGGGTTAAGTAAGGTTAGGTTAGGTTGGGTTAGGTTAGGTTAGGTTAAGATATGAACCGCGCTAAAACCGCATTAAACAATGTCACTTAGTTAGATGTAGTGTTTTTCAACATTACAAGTCGGGAACTACGATATCTAATAGGAAAGCGCATGAAACCGTCGTAATCTTGTAGAAAACATTGTAAAGTTGCGAGTAAAACGTTTTCTAACGATAGAAGTGCGAAGGTTAGGTTAGGTTAGGTTAGTTTAAGCTAGGTAGCGTCGTGAAACTACCAAAAACGACGTCATCTAACGAGATAGTGTTGTTTTATTGCGAGTATTAAACTGCGATAGGTGAAATGTGAAAGCACACAAAACGGCATGAACAAGCCAAATACTGCGTGTTCTACCGTAACAAGTGCGAAACTGCTATATTGTGATATTCTCGTTAAAGCGCATGCAAGCATCGTGAAACCTTAAAGAACAATGTCATTTAGCGAGATACAGCGTTCTGTACTGCAATAAGTTGGTGAAAAACTGTGAGGTTATGCAAATGTCGTAATTGTGAACGAAACAGTGTAATAAAGCATTTTTCAATACAAGTGCGAATCTTAAGTTAGGTTAAGGTATGAACCGTCGTAAAACCGCATTAAACAATGTCACTTAGTGAGATGTAGTGTTTTCCACCATTAAAAGTCGGGAACTGCGATATCTAATGTGAAAGCGCTTGCAAACGTCGTTAGGTTAGGTTAGGTTAGGTTACGTTAGGTTAGGTTAGGTTAGGTTTGGTTAGGTTAGGTTAGGTTAGGTTATGTTAGGTAAGGTTTGGTTAGGTTAGGTTAGGTTAGGTTGGGTAAGGGTAGGTTAAGTAAGGTTAGGTTAGGTTGGGTTAGGTTAGGTTAGGTTAGGTTAGGTTAAGATATGAACCGCGCTAAAACCGCTATAAACAATGTCACTTAGTGAGATGCTGTGTTTTTCACCATTACAAGTGGGGAACTGCGATATCTAATGTGAAAGCGCATGAAACCGTCGTAATCTTGTAGAAAACATTGTAAAGTAGCGAATAAAACGTTTTCTAACGATAGAAGTGCGAAGGTTAGGTTAGTTTGAGCTAGGTAGCGTCGTGAAACCACCAAAAACGATGTCATCTAACAAGATAGTGTTGTTTTATTGCGAGTACGAAACTGCGATAGGTGAAATATTGTGAAAGCACACAAAATGGCATGAACTAGCGAGATACTGCGTGTTGTACCGTTACAAGGGCGAAACTGCTATGTTGTGATATTCTCGTTAAAGCGCATGCAAGCATCGTGAAACCTTAAAGAATGATGTCATTTAGCGAGAGACAGCGTTCTGTACTGTAATAAGTTGGTGAAAAACTGTGAGGTCATGCATATATCGTAATTGTGAACGAAACAGTGTAATAGGGCGTTTTGAGATACAAGCGCGAATGTTAGGTTAGGTTAAGATATGAACCGTCGTAAAACCGCATTGAACAATGTCACTTTGTGAGATGCAGGTTATTTCACCATTACAAGTCGGGAACTGCGATATCTAATGTGAAAGTGCATGAAACTGTCGTAATGTTGTAGAGAGCATTGTAAAGTAGCGAGTAAAATGTTTTCTAACGATAGAAGTGCGAAGGTTATATTAGGTTGAGTTATGTTAGTTTAAGCTCGGTAGCGTCGTGAGACCACCAAAAAGGACGTCATCTAACGAGATAGTGTTGTTTTATTGCATGTACGAAATTGCAATAGGTGAAATGTTGTGAAAGCACACAAAACGGCATGAACAAGCCAGATACTGCGTCTTGTACCGTTACAAGTGCGAAACTGCTATGTTGTGATATTCTCGTTAAAGCGCATGCAAGCATCGTGAAACCTTAAAGAATGATGTCATTTAGCGATATACAGCGTTCTGTACTGTAATAAGTTGGAGAAAAACTGTGAGGTCATGCAAATATCTTAAATGTGAACGAAACAGTGTGATAGAGCGTTTTTAGATACAAGTGCGAACGTTAGGTTCGGTTAAGATATGAACCGTCGTAAAACCGCATGAAACAATGTCACTAAGTGAGATGCAGTGTTTTTCACCGTTACAAGTGGGGAACTGCGATATCTAATGTGAAAGCGCTTGCAAACGTCGTTAGGTTAGGTTAGGTTAGGTTAGGTTAAGTTAGGTTACGTTCGGTTAGGTTAGGTTAGGTAAGGTTAGGTTAGGTTAAATTAGGTTAGGTTAGGTTAGGTTAGGTTAAGATATGAACCGCGCTAAAACCGCATTAAACAATGTCAATGAGATGCTGTGTTTTTCACCATAACAAGTCAAAAACTGCGATATCTAATGTGAAAGCGCATGAAACCGTCGTAATCTTGGTGAAAACATTGTAAAGTAGCGAATAAAACGTTTTCTAACGATAGAAGTGCGAAGGTTAGGTTAGGTTAGGTTAGTTTAAGCTAGGTAGCGTCGTGAAACCACCAAAAACGACGTCATCTAACGAGATAGTGTTGTTTTATTGCGAGTACGAAACTGCGATAGGTGAAATGTTGTGAAAGCACACAAAACGTCATGAACAAGCCAAATACTGCGTGTTGTACCGTTACAAGTGCGAAACTGCTATGTTGTGATATTCTCGTTAAAGCGCATGCAAGCATCGTGAAACCTTAAAGAACAATGTCATTTAGCGAGAGACAGCGTTCTGTACTGTAATAAGTTGGTGAAAAACTGTGAGGTCATGCAAATATCGTAAATGTGAACGAAACAGTGTAATAGAGCGTTTTGAGATACAAGCGCGAATGTTAGGTTAGGTTAAGATATGAACCGTCGTAAAACCGCATTGAACAATGTCACTTTGTGAGATGCAGGTTTTTTCACCATTACAAGTCGGGAACTGCGATATCTAATGTGAAAGTGCATGAAACCGTCGTAATGTTGTAGAGAGCATTGTAAAGTAGCAAGTAAAACGTTTTCTAACGATAGAAGTGCGAAGATTAGGTTAGGTTGAATTATGTTAAAGCTAGGTAGCGTCGTGAGACCACCAAAAAGGACGTCATCTAACGAGATAGTGTTGTTTTATTGCATGTACGAAATTGCAATAGGTGAAATGTTGTGAAAGCACACAAAACGGCATGAACAAGCCAGATACTGCGTGTTGTACCGTTACAAGTGCGAAACTGCTATAATGTGATATTCTCGTTAAAGCGCATGCAAGCATCGTGAAACCTTAAAGAACGAAGTCATTTAGCAAGATACAGCGTTCTGTACTGCAATAAGTTGGTGAAAAACTGTGAGGTTATGCAAATATCGTAATTGTGAACGAAACAGTGTAATAGAGCGTTTTTCAATACAAGTGCGAATCTTAAGTCCGGTTAAGATATGAACCGTCGCAAAACCGCATTAAATAATGTCACTTAGTGAGCAGCAGTGTTTTTCACCATTACAAGTCGGGAACTGCGATATCTAATGTGAAAGCGCTTGCAAACGTCGTTAGGTTAGGTTAGGTTAGGTTAGGTTAGGTTACGTTAGGTTAGGTTAGGTTAGGTTTGGTTAGGTTAGGTTAGGTTAGGTTAGGTTATGTTAGGTAAGGTTTGGTTAGGTTAGGTTAGGTTAGGTTGGGTTAGGGTAGGTTAAGTAAGGTTAGGTTAGGTTGGGTTAGGCTAGGTTAGGTTAGGTTAGGTTAAGATATGAACCGCGCTAAAACCGCATTAAACAATGTCACTTAGTGAGATGCTGTGTTTTTCACCATTACAAGTCGGGAACTGCGATATCTAATGTGAAAGCGCATGAAACCGTCGTAATCTTGTAGAAAACATAGTAAAGTAGCGAATAAAACGTTTTCTAACAATAGAAGTGCGAAGGTTAGGTTAGTTTGAGCTAGGTAGCGTCGTGAAACTACCAAAAACGACGTCATCTAACGAGATAGTGTTGTTTTATTGCGAGTATTAAACTGCGATAGGTGAAATGTTGTGAAAGCACACAAAACGTCGTGAACAAGCCAAATACTGCGTGTTGTACCGTTACAAGTGCGAAACTGCTATGCTGTGATATTCTCGTTAAAGCGCATGCAAGCATCGTGAAACCTTAAAGAATGATGTCATTTAGCGAGAGACAGCGTTCTGTACTGTAATAAGTTGGTGAAAAACTGTGAGGTCATGCAAATATCGTAATTGTGAACGAAACAGTGTAATAGAGCGTTTTTAGATACAAGTGCGAATGTTCGGTTAGGTTAAGATATGAACCGTCGTAAAACCGCATTAAACAATGTCACTTAGTGAGATGCAGTGTTTTTCACCATTACAAGTCGGGAACTGCGATATCTAATGTGAAAGCGCTTGCAACCGTCGTTAGGTTAGGTTAGGTTAGGTTAGGTTAGGTTTGGTTAGGTTAGGTTAGGTTTGGTTAGGTTAGGTTAGGTTAGGTTAGATTAGGTTAGGTTGGGTTGAGTTGAGTTAGGTTAGGTTAGGTTAGGTTAGGTTACGTTAGGTTAGGTTAGGTTACGTTAGGTTAGGTTAGGTTAGGTAAGGATAATTTGGTTAGGTTAGGTAAGGATAATTTGGTTAGGTTAGGTATGGTTAGGTTAGGTTAGGTTAGGTTGGGGTGGGTGTTGTTGGGTTTGGTTGGGTTGGGTTAGGTTTGGTTAGGTTAGGTTAGGTTACGTTAGGTTAGGTTAGGTTAGGTTACGTTAGGTTATGTTAGGTTAGGTTAGGTTACGTTAGGTTAGGTTAGATCAGGTAAGGTTAGGTTACGTTAGAATAGGTTAGGTTAGGTTAGGTTACGTTAGGTTAGGTTAGGTTAGGTTAGGTTAGGTTTGGTTAGGTTAGGTTAGGTTAGCTTAGGTTAGGTTAGGTTGGGTTGGGTTGGGTTAGGTTGGGTTAGGTTAGGTTAGGTTAGGTTGGGTTGGGTTAGTTTAGGTTAGGTTAGGTTAGGTTGGGTTGGGTTGGGTTAGGTTAGGTTAGGTTAGGTTAGGTAAGGTTAGGTTAGGTTAGGTTACGTTAGGTTAAGGTATGAACCGTCGTAAAACCGCGTTAAACAATGTCACTTAGTGAGATGCAGTGTTTTTCACCTTTACAAGTTGGGAACTGCGATATCTAATGTGAAAGCGCTTGAAACCGTCGTAATGTTGTAGAAAGCAATGTAAAGTAGCGAGTAAAACGTTTTCTAACGATAGAAGTCCGAAGGTCATGTTAGGTTGAGTTATGTTAGTTTAAGCTAGGTAGCGTCGTGAAACCACCAAAAACGACGTCATCTAACGAGATAGTGTTGTTTTATTGCGAGTACGAAACTGCGATAGGTGAATTGTTGTGAAAGCACACAAAACGTCATGAACAAGCCAAATACTGCGTGTTGTACCGTTACAAGTGCGAAACTGCTATGTTGTGATATTCTCGTTAAAGCGCATGCAAGCATCATGAAACCTTAAAGAATGATGTCATTTAGCGAGAGACAGCGTTCTGTACTGTAATAAGTTGGTGAAAAACTGTGAGGTCCTGCAAATATCGTAATTGTGAACGAAACAGTGTAATAGAGCGTTTTGAGATACAAGCGCGAATGTTAGGTTAGGTCAAAATATGAACCGTCGTAAAACCGCATGAAACAATGTCACTGAGTGAGATGCAGTGTTTTTCACCGTTACAAGTCGGGAACTGCGATATCTATTGTGAAAGCGCTTGCAAACGTCGTTAGGTTAGGTTAGGTTAGGTTAGGTTAAGTTAGGTTACGTTAGGTTAGGTTAGGTTAGGTAAGGTTAGGTTAGGTTAAATTAGGTTAGGTTAGGTTAGGTTAGGTTAAGATATGAACCGCGCTAAAACCGCATTAAACAATGTCACTTAATGAGATGCTGTGTTTTTCACCATAACAAGTCAAAAACTGCGATATCTAATGTGAAAGCGCATGAAACCGTCGTAATCTTGGTGAAAACATTGTAAAGTAGCGAATAAAACGTTTTCTAACGATAGAAGTGCGAAGGTTAGGTTAGGTTAGGTTAGTTTAAGCTAGGTAGCGTCGTGAAACCACCAAAAACGACGTCATCTAACGAGATAGTGTTGTTTTATTGCGAGTACGAAACTGCGATAGGTGAAATGTTGTGAAAGCACACAAAACGTCATGAACAAGCCAAATACTGCGTGTTGTACCGTTACAAGTGCGAAACTGCTATGTTGTGATATTCTCGTTAAAGCGCATGCAAGCATCGTGAAACCTTAAAGAACAATGTCATTTAGCGAGAGACAGCGTTCTGTACTGTAATAAGTTGGTGAAAAACTGTGAGGTCATGCAAATATCGTAATTGTGAACGAAACAGTGTAATAGAGCGTTTTGAGATACAAGCGCGAATGTTAGGTTAGGTTAAGATATGAACCGTCGCAAAACCGCATTGAACAATGCCACTTTGTGAGATGCAGGTTTTTTCACCATTACAAGTCGGGAACTGCGATATCTAATGTGAAAGTGCATGAAACCGTCGTAATGTTGTAGAGAGCATTGTAAAGTAGCGAGTAAAACGTTTTGTAACGATAGAAGTGCGAAGATTAGGTTAGGTTGAATTATGTTAAAGCTAGGTAGCGTCGTGAAACCACCAAAAAAGACATCATCTAACGAGATATAATTGTTTTATTTCATGTACGAAACTGCAATAGGTGAAATGTTGTGAAAGCACACAAAACGGCATGAAAAAGCCAAATACTGCGTGTTGTACCGTTACAAGTGCGAAACTGCTATGTTGTGATATTCTCGTTAAAGCGCATGCAAGCATCGTGAAACCTTAAAGAATGATGTCATTTAGCGATATACAGCGTTCTGTACTGTAATAAGTTGGAGAAAAACTGTGAGGTCATGCAAATATCTTAAATGTGAACGAAACAGTGTGATAGAGCGTATTTACATACAAGTGCGAACGTTAGGTTCGGTTAAGATATGAACCGTCGTAAAACCGCATGAAACAATGTCACTAAGTGAGATGCAGTGTTTTTCACCATTACAAGTCGGGAACTGCGATATCTAATGTGAAAGCGCTTGCAACCGTCGTTAGGTTAGGTTAGGTTAGGTTTGGTTAGGTTAGGTTAGGTTAGGTTAGGTTAGATTAGGTTAGGTTGGGTTGAGTTGAGTTAGGTTAGGTTAGGTTAGGTTACGTTGGGTTAGGTTAGGTTAGGTTAGGTTACGTTAGGTTAGGTTAGGTTAGGTTAGGTAAGGATAATTTGGTTAGGTTAGGTAAGGATAATTTGGTTAGGTTAGGTAAGGTTAGGTTAGGTTAGGTTAGGTTGGGGTGGGTGTTGTTGGGTTGGGTTGGGTTGGGTTAGGTTTGGTTAGGTTAGGTTAGGTTACGTTAGGTTAGGTTAGGTTAGGTTACGTTAGGTTATGTTAGGTTAGGTTAGGTTACGTTAGGTTAGGTTAGATCAGGTAAGGTTAGGTTACGTTAGAATAGGGTAGGTTAGGTTAGGTTACGTTAGGTTAGGTTAGGTTAGGTTAGGTTAGGTTTGGTTAGGTTAGGTTAGGTTAGCTTAGGTTAGGTTAGGTTGGGTTGGGTTAGGTTGGGTTAGGTTAGGTTAGGTTAGGTTAGGTTGGGTTAGGTTAGTTTAGGTTGGGTTAGGTTAGGTTAGGTTGGGTTGGGTTGGGTTAGGTTATGTTAGGTTAGGTTATGTAAGGTTAGGTTAGGTTAGGTTACGTTAGGTTAAGGTATGAACCGTCGTAAAACCGCGTTAAACAATGTCACTTAGTGAGATGCAGTGTTTTTCACCTTTACAAGTTGGGAACTGCGATATCTAATGTGAAAGCGCATGAAACCGTCGTAATCTTGTAGAAAACATTGTAAAGTTGCGAGTAAAACGTTTTCTAACGATAGAAGTGCGAAGGTTAGGTTAGGTTAGGTTAGTTTAAGCTAGGTAGCGTCGTGAAACTACCAAAAACGACGTCATCTAACGAGATAGTGTTGTTTTATTGCGAGTATTAAACTGCGATAGGTGAAATGTTGTGAAAGCACACAAAACGGCATGAACAAGCCAAATACTGCGTGTTCTACCGTTACAAGTGCGAAACTGCTATATTGTGATATTCTCGTTAAAGCGCATGCAAGCATCGTGAAACCTTAAAGAACAATGTCATTTAGCGAGATACAGCGTTCTGTACTGCAATAGGTTGGTGAAAAACTGTGTGGTTATGCAAATATCGTAATTGTGAACGAAACAGTGTAATAGAGCGTTTTTAGATACAAGTGCGAATGTTCGGTTAGGTTAAGATATGAACCGTCGTAAAACCGCATTGAACAATGTCACTTTGTGAGATGCAGGTTTTTTCACCATTACAAGTCGGGAACTGCGATATCTAATGTGAAAGTGCATGAAACCGTCGTAATGTTGTAGAGAGCATTGTAAAGTAGCGAGTAAAATGTTTTCTAACGATAGAAGTGCGAAGGTTATATTAGGTTGAGTTATGTTAGTTTAAGCTAGGTAGCGTCGTGAGACCACCAAAAAAGACGTCATCTAACGAGATAGTGTTGTTTTATTGCATGTACGAAATTGCAATAGGTGAAATGTTGTGAAAGCACACAAAACGGCATGAACAAGCCAGATACTGCGTGTTGTACCGTTACAAGTGCGAAACTGCTATGTTGTGATATTCTCGTTAAAGCGCATGCAAGCATCGTGAAACCTTAAAGAATGATGTCATTTAGCGATATACAGCGTTCTGTACTGTAATAAGTTGGAGAAAAACTGTGAGGTCATGCAAATATCTTAAATGTGAACGAAACAGTGTGATAGAGCGTTTTTAGATACAAGTGCGAACGTTAGGTTCGGTTAAGATATGAACCGTCGTAAAACCGCATGAAACAATGTCACTAAGGGAGATGCAGTGTTTTTCACCGTTACAAGTCGGGAACTGCGATATCTAATGTGAAAGCGCTTGCAAACGTCGTTAGGTTAGGTTAGGTTAGGTTAAGTTAGGTTACGTTAGGTTAGGTTAGGTTAGGTAAGGTTAGGTTAGGTTAAATTAGGTTAGGTTAGGTTAGGTTAAGATATGAACCGCGCTAAAACCGCAATAAACAATGTCACCTAATGAGATGCTGTGTTTTTCACCATAACAAGTCAAAAACTGCGATATCTAATGTGAAAGCGCATGAAACCGTCGTAATCTTGGTGAAAACATTGTAAAGTAGCGAATAAAACGTTTTCTAACGATAGAAGTGCGAAAGTTAGGTTAGGTTAGGTTAGTTTAAGCTAGGTAGCGTCGTGAAACCACCAAAAACGACGTCATCTAACGAGATAGTGTTGTTTTATTGCGAGTACGAAACTGCGATGGGTGAAATGTTGTGAAAGCACACAAAACGTCATGAACAAGCCAAATACTGCGTGTTGTACCGTTACAAGTGCGAAACTGCTATGTTGTGATATTCTCGTTAAAGCGCATGCAAGCATCGTGAAACCTTAAAGAACAATGTCATTTAGCGAGAGACAGCGTTCTGTACTGTAATAAGTTGGTGAAAAACTGTGAGGTCATGCAAATATCGTAATTGTGAACGAAACAGTGTAATAGAGCGTTTTTCAATACAAGTGCGAATCTTAAGTTAGGTTAAGATATGAACCGTCGTAAAACCGCAATAAACAATGTCACTTAGTGAGATGCAGTGTTTTTCACCATTACAAGTCGGGAACTGCGATATCTAATGTGAAAGCGCTTGCAAACGTCGTTAGGTTAGGTTAGGTTAGGTTAGGTTACGTTAGGTTAGGTTAGGTTAGGTTAGGTTAGGTTAGGTTAGGTTAGGTTATGTTAGGTAAGGTTTGCTTAGGTTAGGTTAGGTTAGGTTGGGTTAGGGTAGGTTAAGTAAGGTTAGGTTAGGTTGGGTTAGGTTAGGTTAGGTTAGGTTAAGATATGAACCGCGCTAAAACCGCATTAAACAATGTCACTTAGTGAGATGCTGTGTTTTTCACCATTACAAGTCGGGAACTGCGATATCTAATGTGAAAGCGTATGAAACCGTCGTAATCTTGTAGAAAACATAGTAAAGTAGCGAATAAAACGTTTTTTAACGATAGAAGTGCGCAGGTCCGGTTAGTTTGAGCTAGGTAGCGTCGTGAAACTACCAAAAACGACGTCATCTAACGAGATAGTGTTGTTTTATTGCGAGTATTAAACTGCGATAGGTGAAATGTTGTGAAAGCACACAAAACGGCATGAACAAGCCAAATACTGCGTGTTTTACCGTTACAAGTGCGAAACTGCTATATTGTGATATTCTCGTTAAAGCGCATGCAAGCATCGTGAAACCTTAAAGAACAATGTCATTTAGCGAGATACAGCGTTCTGTACTGCAATAAGTTGGTGAAAAACTGTGAGGTTATGCAAATATCGTAATTGTGAACGAAACAGTGTAATAGAGCGTTTTTAGATACAAGTGCGAATGTTCGGTTAGGTTAAGATATGAACCGTCGTAAAACCGCATTAAACAATGTCACTTAGTGAGATGCAGTGTTTTTCACCATTACAAGTCGGGAACTGCGATATCTAATGTGAAAGCGCTTGCAACCGTCGTTAGGTTAGGTTAGGTTAGGTTAGGTTAGGTTTGGTTAGGTTAGGTTAGGTTAGGTTAGATTAGGTTAGGTTGGGTTGAGTTGGGTTAGGTTAGGTTAGGTTACGTTGGGTTAGGTTAGGTTAGGCTACGTTAGGTTAGGTTAGGTTACGTTAGGTTAGGTTAGGTTAGGTAAGGATAATTTGGTTAGTTTAGGTAAGGTTAGGTTAGGTTAGGTTAGGTTGGGGTGGGTGTTGTTGGGTTGGGTTGGGTTGGGTTAGGTTTGGTTAGGTTAGGTTAGGTTACGTTAGGTTAGGTTAGGTTAGGTTACGTTAGGTTATTTTAGGTTAGGTTAGGTTACGTTAGGTTAGGTTAGATCAGGTAAGGTTAGGTTACGTTAGAATAGGTTAGGTTAGGTTAGGTTACGTTAGGTTAGGTTAGGTTAGGTTAGGTTAGGTTTGGTTAGGTTAGTTTAGGTTAGGTTAGGTTAGGTTAGGTAGGGTTGGATTGGGTTAGGTTAGGTTAGGTTAGGTAAGGTTAGGTTAAGTTAGGTTAGGTTACGTTAGGTTAAGGCATGAACCGTCGTAAAACCGCGTTAAACAATGTCACTTAGTGAGATGCAGTGTTTTTCACCTTTACAAGTTGGGAACTGCGATATCTAATGTGAAAGCGCTTGAAACCGTCGTAATGTTGTAGAAAGCAATGTAAAGTAGCGAGTAAAACGTTTTCTAACGATAGAAGTCCGAAGGTTATGTTAGGTTGAGTTATGTTAGTTTAAGCTAGGTAGCGTCGTGAAACCACCAAAAACGACGTCATCTAACGAGATAGTGTTGTTTTATTGCGAGTACGAAACTGCGATAGGTGAAATGTTGTGAAAGCACACAAAACGTCATGAACAAGCCAAGTACTGCGTGTTGTACCGTTACAAGTGCGAAACTGCTATGTTGTGATATTCTCGTTAAAGCGCATGCAAGCATCGTGAAACCTTAAAGAATGATGTCATTTAGCGAGAGACAGCGTTCTGTACTGTAATAAGTTGGTGAAAAACTGTGAGGTCATGCAAATATCGTAATTGTGAACGAAACAGTGTAATAGAGCGTTTCGAGATAAAAGCGCGAATGTTAGGTTAGGTTAAAATATGAACCGTCGTGAAACCGCATTGAACAATGCCACTTTGTGAGATGCAGGTTTTTTCACCATTACAAGTCGGGAACTGCGATATCTAATGTGAAAGTGCATGAAACCGTCGTAATGTTGTAGAGAGCATTGTAAAGTAGCGAGTAAAACGTTTTCTAACGATAGAAGTGCGAAGGATATGTTAGGTTGAATTATGTTAGTTTAAGCTAGGTAGCGTCGTGAAACCACCAAAAAAGACATAATCTAACGAGATATAATTGTTTTATTGCATGTACGAAATTGCAATAGGTGAAATGTTGTGAAAGCACACAAAACGGCATGAACAAGCCAGACACTGCGTGTTGTACCGTTACAAGTGCGAAACTGCTATAATGTGATATTCTCGTTAAAGCGCATGCAAGCATCGTGAAACCTTAAAGAACAATGTCATTTAGCGAGATACAGCGTTCTGTACTGCAATAAGTTGGTGAAAAACTGTGAGGTTATGCAAATATCGTAATTGTGAACGAAACAGTGTAATAGAGCGTTTTTAGATACAAGTGCGAATGTTCGGTTAGGTTAAGATATGAACCGTCGTAAAACCGCATTAAACAATGTCACTTAGTGAGATGCAGTGTTTTTCACCATTAAATGTCGGGAACTGTGATATCTAATGTGAAAGCGCTTGCAAACGTCGTTAGGTTAGGTTAGGTTAGGTTACGTTAGGTTAGGTTAGGTTAGGTTTGGTTAGGTTAGGTTAGGTTAGGTTATGTTAGGTAAGGTTAGGTTAGGTTAGGTTAGGTTGGGTTAGGTTGGGTTAAGTAAGGTTAGGTTAGGTTAGGTTAGGTTAGGTTAGGTTAGGTTAGGTTAGGTTAGGTTAAGATATGAACCGCGCTAAAACCGCATTAAACAATGTCACTTAGTGAGATGCTGTGTTTTTCACCATTACAAGTGGGGAACTGCGATATCTAATGTGAAAGCGCATGAAACCGTCGTAATCTTGTAGAAAACACTGTAAAGTAGCGAGTAAAACGTTTTCTAACGATAGAAGTGCGAAGGTTAGGTTAGTTTGAGCTAGGTAGCGTCGTGAAACCACCAAAAACGATGTCATCTAACGAGATAGTGTTGTTTTATTGCGAGTACGAAACTGCGATAGGTGAAATATTGTGAAAGCACACAAAATGGCATGAACTAGCGAGATACTGCGTGTTGTACCGTTACAAGGGCGAAACTGCTATGTTGTGATATTCTCGTTAAAGCGCATGCAAGCATCGTGAAACCTTAAAGAATGATGTCATTTAGCGAGAGACAGCGTTCTGTACTGTAATAAGTTGGTGAAAAACTGTGAGGTCATGCAAATATCGTAATTGTGAACGAAACAGTGTAATAGGGCGTTTTGAGATACAAGCGCGAATGTTAGGTTAGGTTAAGATATGAACCGTCGTAAAACCGCATTGAACAATGTCACTTTGTGAGATGCGGGTTTTTTCACCATTACAAGTCGGGAACTGCGATATCTAATGTGAAAGTGCATGAAACCGTCGTAATGTTGTAGAGAGCATTGTAAAGTAGCGAGTAAAATGTTTTCTAACGATAGAAGTGCGAAGGTTAGGTTAGTTTGAGCTAGGTAGCGTCGTGAAACCACCAAAAACGATGTCATCTAACGAGATAGTGTTGTTTTATTGCGAGTACGAAACTGCGATAGGTGAAATATTGTGAAAGCACACAAAATGGCATGAACTAGCGAGATACTGCGTGTTGTACCGTTACAAGGGCGAAACTGCTATGTTGTGATATTCTCGTTAAAGCGCATGCAAGCATCGTGAAACCTTAAAGAACAATGTCATTTAGCGAGAGACAGCGTTCTGTACTGTAATAAGTTGGTGAAAAACTGTGAGGTCATGCAAATATCGTAATTGTGAACGAAACAGTGTAATAGAGCGTTTTTAGATACAAGTGCGAATGTTCGGTTAGGTTAAGATATGAACCGTCGTAAAACCGCATTAAACAATGTCACTTAGTGAGATGCAGTGTTTTTCACCATTACAAGTCGGGAACTGCGATATCTAATGTGAAAGCGCTTGCAACCATCGTTAGGTTAGGTTAGGTTAGGTTTGGTTAGGTTAGGTTAGGTTAGGTTAGGTTAGATTAGGTTAGGTTGGGTTGAGTTGGGTTAGGTTAGGTTAGGTTACGTTGGGTTAGGTTAGGTTAGGTTAGGTTAGGCTACGTTAGGTTAGGTTAGGTTACGTTAGGTTAGGTTAGGTTAGGTAAGGATAATTTGGTTAGGTTAGGTAAGGTTAGGTTAGGTTACGTTGGGGTGGGTGTTGTTGGGTTGGGTTGGGTTGGGTTAGGTTTGGTTAGGTTAGGTTAGGTTACGTTAGGTTAGGTTAGGTTAGGTTAGGTTACGTTAGGTTATGTTAGGTTAGGTTAGGTTACGTTAGGTTAGGTTAGATCAGGTAAGTTAGGTTACGTTAGAATAGGTTAGGTTAGGTTAGGTTACGTTAGGTTAGGTTAGGTTAGGTTAGGTTTGGTTAGGTTAGTTTAGGTTAGGTTAGGTTAGGTTAGGTTGGGTTGGGTTGGGTTAGGTTGGGTTAGGTTAGGTTAGGTTAGGTTGGGTTAGGTTAGTTTAGGTTAGGTTAGGTTAGGTTGGGTTGGGTTGGGTTAGGTTAGGTTAGGTTAGGTTAGGTAAGGTTAGGTTAGGTTAGGTTACGTTAGGTTAAGGTATGAACCGTCGTAAAACCGCGTTAAACAATGTCACTTAGTGAGATGCAGTGTTTTTCACCTTTACAAGTTGGGAACTGCGATATCTAATGTGAAAGCGCTTGAAACCGTCGTAATGTTGTAGAAAGCAATGTAAAGTAGCGAGTAAAACGTTTTCTAACGATAGAAGTCCGAAGGTTATGTTAGGTTGAGTTGTGTTAGTTTAGGCTAGGTAGCGTCGTGAAACCACCAAAAATGACGTCATCTAACGAGATAGTGTTGTTTTATTGCGAGTACGAAACTGCGATAGGTGAAATGTTGTGAAAGCACACAAAACGTCATGAACAAGCCAAATACTGCGTGTTGTACCGTTACAAGTGCGAAACTGCTATGTTGTGATATTCTCGTTAAAGCGCATGCAAGCATCGTGAAACCTTAAAGAATGATGTCATTTAGCGAGAGACAGCGTTCTGTACTGTAATAAGTTGGTGAAAAACTGTGAGGTCATGCAAATATCGTAATTGTGAACGAAACAGTGTAATAGAGCGTTTTGAGATACAAGCGCGAATGTTAGGTTAGGTTAAGATATGAACCGTCGTAAAACCGCATTAAACAATGTCACTTAGTGAGATGCAGTGTTTTTCACCATTACAAGACGGGAACTGCGATATCTAATGTGAAAGCGCTTGCAAACGTCGTTAGGTTAGGTTAGGTTTGGTTAGGTTAGGTTAGGTTACGTTAGGTTAGGTTAGGTTAGGTTTGGTTAGGTTAGGTTAGGTTAGGTTATGTTAGGTAAGGTTTGGTTAGGTTAGGTTAGGTTAGGTTGGGTTAGGTCGGGTTAAGTAAGGTTAGGTTAGGTTAGGTTAGGTTAGGTTAGGTTAAGATATGAACCGCGCTAAAACCGCATTAAACAATGTCACTTAGTTAGATGTAGTGTTTTTCAACATTACAAGTCGGGAACTACGATATCTAATAGGAAAGCGCATGAAACCGTCGTAATCTTGTAGAAAACATTGTAAAGTGGCGAGTAAAACGTTTTCTAACGATAGAAGTGCGAAGGTTAGGTTAGGTTAGGTTAGTTTAAGCTAGGTAGCGTCGTGAAACTACCAAAAACGACGTCATCTAACGAGATAGTGTTGTTTTATTGCGAGTATTAAACTGCGATAGGTGAAATGTTGTGAAAGCACACAAAGCGGCATGAACAAGCCAAATACTGCGTGTTCTACCGTTACAAGTGCGAAACTGCTATATTGTGATATTCTCGTTAAAGCGCATGCAAGCATCGTGAAACCTTAAAGAACAATGTCATTTAGCGAGATACAGCGTTCTGTACTGCAATAAGTTGGTGAGAAACTGTGAGGTCAAGCAAATATCGTAATTGTGAACGAAACAGTGTAATAGAGCGTTTTTAGATACAAGTGCGAATGTTCGGTTAGGTTAAGATATGAACCGTCGTAAAACCGCATTAAACAATGTCACTTAGTGAGATGCAGTGTTTTTCACCATTAAATGTCGGGAACTGTGATATCTAATGTGAAAGCGCTTGCAAACGTCGTTAGGTTAGGTTAGGCTAGGTTAGGTTAGGTTAGGTTACGTTAGGTTAGGTTAGGTTAGGTTTGGTTAGGTTAGGTTAGGTTAGGTTATGTTAGGTAAGGTTAGGTTAGGTTAGGTTAGGTTGGGTTAGGTTGGGTTAAGTAAGGTTAGGTTAGGTTAGGTTAGGTTAGGTTAGGTTAGGTTAGGTAAGGTTAGGTTAGGTTAAGATATGAACCGCGCTAAAACCGCATTAAACAATGTCACTTAGTGAGATGCTGTGTTTTTCACCATTACAAGTGGGGAACTGCGATATCTAATGTGAAAGCGCATGAAACCGTCGTAATCTTGTAGAAAACATTGTAAAGTAGCGAATAAAACGTTTTCTAACGATAGAAGTGCGAAGGTTAGGTTTGTTTGAGCTAGGTAGCGTCGTGAAACCACCAAAAACGATGTCATCTAACGAGATAGTGTTGTTTTATTGCGAGTACGAAACTGCGATAGGTGAAATATTGTGAAAGCACACAAAATGGCATGAACTAGCGAGATACTGCGTGTTGTACCGTTACAAGGGCGAAACTGCTATGTTGTGATATTCTCGTTAAAGCGCATGCAAGCATCGTGAAACCTTAAAGAATGATGTCATTTAGCGAGAGACAGCGTTCTGTACTGTAATAAGTTGGTGAAAAACTGTGAGGTCATGCAAATATCGTAATTGTGAACGAAACAGTGTAATAGGGCGTTTTGAGATACAAGCGCGAATGTTAGGTTAGGTTAAGATATGAACCGTCGTAAAACCGCATTGAACAATGTCACTTTGTGAGATGCAGGTTTTTTCACCATTACAAGTCGGGAACTGCGATATCTAATGTGAAAGTGCATGAAACCGTCGTAATGTTGTAGAGAGCATTGTAAAGTAGCGAGTAAAATGTTTTCTAACGATAGAAGTGCGAAGGTTAGGTTAATTGAGCTAGGTAGCGTCGTGAAACCACCAAAAACGATGTCATCTAACGAGATAGTGTTGTTTTATTGCGAGTACGAAACTGCGATAGGTGAAATATTGTGAAAGCACACAAAATGGCATGAACTAGCGAGATACTGCGTGTTGTACCGTTACAAGGGCGAAACTGCTATGTTGTGATATTCTCGTTAAAGCGCATGCAAGCATCGTGAAACCTTAAAGAATGATGTCATTTAGCGAGAGACAGCGTTCTGTACTGTAATAAGTTGGTGAAAAACTGTGAGGTCATGCAAATATCGTAATTGTGAACGAAACAGTGTAATAGGGCGTTTTGAGATACAAGCGCGAATGTTAGGTTAGGTTAAGATATGAACCGTCGTAAAACCGCATTGAACAATGTCACTTTGTGAGATGCAGGTTTTTCCACCGTTACAAGTGGGGAACTGCGATATCTAATGTGAAAGCTCTTGCAAACGTCGTTAGGTTAGGTTAGGTTAGGTTAGGTTAGGTTACGTTAGGTTAGGTTAGGTTAGGTAAGGTTAGGTTAGGTTAAATTAGGTTAGGTTAGGTTAGGTTAAGATATGAACCGCGCTAAAACCGCAATAAACAATGTCACTTAATGAGATGCTGTGTTTTTCACCATAACAAGTCAAAAACTGCGATATCTAATGTGAAAGCGCATGAAACCGTCGTAATCTTGGTGAAAACATTGTAAAGTAGCGAATAAAACGTTTTCTAACGATAGAAGTGCGAAAGTTAGGTTAGGTTAGGTTAGTTTAAGCTAGGTAGCGCCGTGAAACCACCAAAAACGACGTCATCTAACGAGATAGTGTTGTTTTATTGCGAGTACAAAACTGCGATAGGTGAAATGTTGTGAAAGCACACAAAACGTCATGAACAAGCCAAATACTGCGTGTTGTACCGTTACAAGTGCGAAACTGCTATGTTGTGATATTCTCGTTAAAGCGCATGCAAGCATCGTGAAACCTTAAAGAACAATGTCATTTAGCGAGAGACAGCGTTCTGTACTGTAATAAGTTGGTGAAAAACTGTGAGGTCATGCAAATATCGTAATTGTGAACGAAACAGTGTAATAGAGCGTTTTTCAATACAAGTGCGAATCTTAGGTTAAGATATGAACCGTCGTAAAACCGCATTAAACAATGTCACTTAGTGAGATGCAGTGTTTTTCACGATTACAAGTCGGGAACTGCGATATCTAATGTGAAAGCGCTTGCAACCGTCGTTAGGTTAGGTTAGGTTAGGTTAGGTTAGGTTTGGTTAGGTTAGGTTAGGTTAGATTAGGTTAGGTTGGGTTGAGTTGGGTTAGGTTAGGTTAGGTTACGTTGGGTTAGGTTAGGTTAGGCTACGTTGGGTTAGGTTAGGTTACGTTAGGTTAGGTTAGGTTAGGTAAGGATAATTTGGTTAGGTTAGGTAAGGTTAGGTTAGGTTAGGTTAGGTTGGGGTGGGTGTTGTTGGGTTGGGTTGGGTTGGGTTAGGTTTGGTTAGGTTAGGTTAGGTTACGTTAGGTTAGGTTAGGTTAGGTTAGGTTAGGTTACGTTAGGTTATTTTAGGTTAGGTTAGGTTACGTTAGGTTAGGTTAGATCAGGTAAGGTTAGGTTACGTTAGAATAGGTTAGGTTAGGTTAGGTTACGTTAGGTTAGGTTAGGTTAGGTTAGGTTAGGTTTGGTTAGGTTAGTTTAGGTTAGGTTAGGTTAGGTTAGGTTGGGTTGGGTTGGGTTAGGTTAGGTTAGGTAAGGTTAGGTTAAGTTAGGTTAGGTTACGTTAGGTTAAGGTATGAACCGTCGTAAAACCGCGTTAAACAATGTCACTTAGTGAGATGCAGTGTTTTTCACCTTTACAAGTTGGGAACTGCGATATCTAATGTGAAAGCGCTTGAAACCGTCGTAATGTTGTAGAAAGCAATGTAAAGTAGCGAGTAAAACGTTTTCTAACGATAGAAGTCCGAAGGTTATGTTAGGTTGAGTTATGTTAGTTTAAGCTAGGTAGCGTCGTGAAACCACCAAAAAACGACGTCATCTAACGAGATAGTGTTGTTTTATTGCGAGTACGAAACTGCGATAGGTGAAATGTTGTGAAAGCACACAAAACGTCATGAACAAGCCAAATACTGCGTGTTGTACCGTTACAAGTGCGAAACTGCTATGTTGTGATATTCTCGTTAAAGCGCATGCAAGCATCGTGAAACCTTAAAGAATGATGTCATTTAGCGAGAGACAGCGTTCTGTACTGTAAAAGGTTGGTGAAAAACATTGAGGTCACGCAAATATCGTAATTGTGAACGAAACAGTGTAATAGAGCGTTTTTAGATACAAGTGCGAATGTTCGGTTAGGTTAAGATATGAACCGTCGTAAAACCGCATTAAACAATGTCACTTAGTGAGATGCAGTGTCTTTCACCATTACAAGTCGGGAACTGCGATATTCAATGTGAAAGCGCTTGCAAACGTCGTTAGGTTAGGTTAGGTTAGGTTAGGTTAGGTTAGGTTTGGTTAGGTTAGGTTAGGTTAGGTTATGTTAGGTAAGGTTTGGTTAGGTTAGGTTAGGTTAGGTTGGGTTAGGTCGGGTTAAGTAAGGCTAGGTTAGGTTGGGTTAGGTTAGGTTAGGTTAGGTTAGGTTAGGTTAGGTTAAGATATGAACCGCGCTAAAACCGCATTAAACAATGTCAGTTAGATGTAGTGTTTTTCAACATTACAAGTCGGGAACTACGATATCTAATAGGAAAGCGCATGAAACCGTCGTAATCTTGTAGAAAACATTGTAAAGTTGCGAGTAAAACGTTTTCTAACGAAACAGAAGTGCGAAGGTTAGGTTAGGTTAGGTTAGTTTAAGCTAGGTAGCGTCGTGAAACTACCAAAAACGACGTCATCTAACGAGATAGTGTTGTTTTATTGCGAGTATTAAACTGCGGTAGGTGAAATGTTGTGAAAGCACACAAAACGGCATGAACAAGCCAAATACTGCGTGTTCTACCGTTACAAGTGCGAAACTGCTATATTGTGATATTCTCGTTAAAGCGCATGCAAGCATCGTGAAACCTTAAAGAACAATGTCATTTAGTGAGATACAGCGTTCTGTACTGCAATAAGTTGGTGAAAAACTGTGAGGTTATGCAAATATCGTAATTGTGAACGAAACAGTGTAATAGAGCGTTTTTAGATACAAGTGCGAATGTTCGGTTAGGTTAAGATATGAACCGTCGTAAAACCGCATTAAACAATGTCACTTAGTGAGATGCAGTGTTTTTCACCATTACAAGTCGGGAACTGCGATATCTAATGTGAAAGCGCTTGCAACCGTCGTTAGGTTAGGTTAGGTTAGGTTAGGTTAGGTTTGGTTAGGTTAGGTTAGGTTAGGTTAGGTTAGGTTAGATTAGGTTAGTTTGGGTTGAGTTGGGTTAGGTTAGGTTAGGTTACGTTGGGTTAGGTTAGGTTAGGTTAGGTTAGGCTACGTTAGGTTAGGTTAGGTTACGTTAGGTTAGGTTAGGTTAGGTAAGGATAATTTGGTTAGGTTAGGTAAGGTTAGGTTAGGTTACGTTGGGGTGGGTGTTGTTGGGTTGGGTTGGGTTGGGTTAGGTTTGGTTAGGTTAGGTTAGGTTACGTTAGGTTAGGTTAGGTTAGGTTACGTTAGGTTATGTTAGGTTAGGTTAGGTTACGTTAGGTTAGGTTAGATCAGGTAAGGTTAGGTTACGTTAGAATAGGTTAGGTTAGGTTAGGTTACGTTAGGTTAGGTTAGGTTAGGTTTGGTTAGGTTAGTTTAGGTTAGGTTAGGTTAGGTTAGGTTGGGTTGGGTTGGGTTAGGTTGGGTTAGGTTAGGTTAGGTTAGGTTGGGTTAGGTTAGTTTAGGTTAGGTTAGGTTAGGTTGGGTTGGGTTGGGTTAGGTTAGGTTAGGTTAGGTTAGGTAAGGTTAGGTTAGGTTAGGTTACGTTAGGTTAAGGTATGAACCGTCGTAAAACCGCGTTAAACAATGTCACTTAGTGAGATGCAGTGTTTTTCACCTTTACAAGTTGGGAACTGCGATATCTAATGTGAAAGCGCTTGAAACCGTCGTAATGTTGTAGAAAGCAATGTAAAGTAGCGAGTAAAACGTTTTCTAACGATAGAAGTCCGAAGGTTATGTTAGGTTGAGTTGTGTTAGTTTAGGCTAGGTAGCGTCGTGAAACCACCAAAAACGACGTCATCTAACGAGATAGTGTTGTTTTATTGCGAGTACGAAACTGCGATAGGTGAAATGTTGTGAAAGCACACAAAACGTCATGAACAAGCCAAATACTGCGTGTTGTACCGTTACAAGTGCGAAACTGCTATGTTGTGATATTCTCGTTAAAGCGCATGCAAGCATCGTGAAACCTTAAAGAATGATGTCATTTAGCGAGAGACAGCGTTCTGTACTGTAATAAGTTGGTGAAAAACTGTGAGGTCATGCAAATATCGTAATTGTGAACGAAACAGTGTAATAGAGCGTTTTGAGATACAAGCGCGAATGTTAGGTTAGGTTAAGATATGAACCGTCGTAAAACCGCATTAAACAATGTCACTTAGTGAGATGCAGTGTTTTTCACCATTACAAGACGGGAACTGCGATATCTAATGTGAAAGCGCTTGCAAACGTCGTTAGGTTAGGTTAGGTTTGGTTAGGTTAGGTTAGGTTACGTTAGGTTAGGTTAGGTTAGGTTTGGTTAGGTTAGGTTAGGTTAGGTTAGGTTATGTTAGGTAAGGTTTGGTTAGGTTAGGTTAGGTTAGGTTGGGTTAGGTCGGGTTAAGTAAGGTTAGGTTAGGTTAGGTTAGGTTAGGTTAAGATATGAACCGCGCTAAAACCGCATTAAACATTGTCACTTAGTTAGATGTAGTGTTTTTCAACATTACAAGTCGGGAACTACGATATCTAATAGGAAAGCGCATGAAACCGTCGTAATCTTGTAGAAAACATTGTAAAGTTGCGAGTAAAACGTTTTCTAACGATAGAAGTGCGAAGGTTAGGTTAGGTTAGGTTAGTTTAAGCTAGGTAGCGTCGTGAAACTACCAAAAACGACGTCATCCAACGAGATAGTGTTGTTTTATTGCGAGTATTAAACTGCGATAGGTGAAATGTTGTGAGAGCACACAAAACGGCATGAACAAGCCAAATACTGCGTGTTCTACCGTTACAAGTGCGAAACTGCTATATTGTGATATTCTCGTTAAAGCGCATGCAAGCATCGTGAAACCTTAAAGAACAATGTCATTTAGCGAGATACAGCGTTCTGTACTGCAATAAGTTGGTGAAAAACTGTGAGGTTATGCAAATATCGTAATTGTGAACGAAACAGTGTAATAGAGCGTTTTTAGATACAAGTGCGAATGTTCGGTTAGGTTAAGATATGAACCGTCGTAAAACCGCATTAAACAATGTCACTTATTGAGATGCAGTTTTTCACCATTACAAGTCGGGAACTGCGATATCTAATGTGAAAGCGCTTGCAACCGTCGTTAGGTTAGGTTAGGTTAGGTTAGGTTAGGTTAGGTTTGGTTAGATTAGGTTAGGTTAGGTTAGATTAGGTTAGGTTGGGTTGAGTTGGGTTAGGTTAGGTTAGGTTACGTTGGGTTAGGTTAGGTTAGGTTAGGTTAGGCTACGTTAGGTTAGGTTAGGTTACGTTAGGTTAGGTTAGGTTAGGTAAGGATAATTTGGTTAGGTTAGGTAAGGTTAGGTTAGGTTAGGTTAGGTTGGGGTGGGTGTTGGGTTGGGTTGGGTTGGGTTAGGTTTGGTTAGGTTAGGTTAGGTTACGTTAGGTTAGGTTAGGTTACGTTAGGTTATGTTAGGTTAGGTTAGGTTACGTTAGGTTAGGTTAGATCAGGTAAGGTTAGGTTACGTTAGAATAGGTTAGGTTAGGTTAGGTTACGTTAGGTTAGGTTAGGTTAGGTTTGGTTAGGTTAGTTTAGGTTAGGTTAGGTTAGGTTAGGTTGGGTTGGGTTGGGTTAGGTTAGGTTAGTTAAGGTTAGGTTAAGTTAGGTTAGGTTACGTTAGGTTAAGGTATGAACCGTCGTAAAACCGCGTTAAACAATGTCACTTAGTGAGATGCAGTGTTTTTCACCTTTACAAGTTGGGAACTGCGATATCTAATGTGAAAGCGCTTGAAACCGTCGTAATGTTGTAGAAAGCAATGTAAAGTAGCGAGTAAAACGTTTTCTAACGATAGAAGTCCGAAGGTTATGTTAGGTTGAGTTATGTTAGTTTAAGCTAGGTAGCGTCGTGAAACCACCAAAAAACGACGTCATCTAACGAGAGTGTGTTGTTTTATTGCGAGTACAAAACTGCGATAGGTGAAATGTTGTGAAAGCACACAAAACGTCATGAACAAGCCAAATACTGCGTGTTGTACCGTTACAAGTGCGAAACTGCTATGTTGTGATATTCTCGTTAAAGCGCATGCAAGCATCGTGAAACCTTAAAGAACAATGTGATTTAGCGAGATACAGCGTTCTGTACTGCAATAAGTTGGTGAAAAACTGTGAGGTTATGCAAATATCGTAATTGTGAACGAAACAGTGTAATAGAGCGTTTTTAGATACAAGTGCGAATGTTCGGTTAGGTTAAGATATGAACCGTCGTAAAACCGCATTAAACAATGTCACTTAGTGAGATGCAGTGTTTTTCACCATTACAAGTCGGGAACTGCGATATCTAATGTGAAAGCGCTTGCAACCGTCGTTAGGTTAGGTTAGGTTAGGTTAGGTTAGGTTTGGTTAGGTTAGGTTAGGTTAGGTTAGATTAGGTTAGGTTGGGTTGAGTTGAGATAGGTTAGGTTAGGTTAGGTTAAGATATGAACCGCGCTAAAACCGCATTAAAAATTGTCAATGAGATGCTGTGTTTTTCACCATAACAAGTCAAAAACTGCGATATCTAATGTGAAAGCGCATGAAACCGTCGTAATCTTGGTGAAAACATTGTAAAGTAGCGAAAAAAACGTTTTCTAACTATAGAAGTGCGAAGGTTAGGTTAGGTTAGGTTAGTTTAAGCTAGGTAGCGTCGTGAAACCACCAAAAACGACGTCATCTAACGAGATAGTGTTGTTTTATTGCGAGTACGAAACTGCGATAGGTGAAATGTTGTGAAAGCACACAAAACGTCATGAACAAGCCAAATACTGCGTGTTGTACCGTTACAAGTGCGAAACTGCTATGTTGTGATATTCTCGTTAAAGCGCATGCAAGCATCGTGAAACCTTAAAGAACAATGTCATTTAGCGAGAGACAGCGTTCTGTACTGTAATAAGTTGGTGAAAAACTGTGAGGTCATGCAAATATTGTAATTGTGAACGAAACAGTGTAATAGAGCGTTTTTCAATACAAGTGCGAATCTTAAGTCCGGTTAAGATATGAACCGTCGCAAAACCGCATTAAACAATGTCACTTAGTGAGCAGCAGTGTTTTTCACCATTACAAGTCGGGAACTGCGATATCTAATGTGAAAGCGCTTGCAAACGTCGTTAGGTTAGGTTAGGTTAGGTTAGGTTAGGTTACGTTAGGTTAGGTTAGGTTAGGTTAGGTTTGGTTAGGTTAGGTTAGGTTAGGTTATGTTAGGTAAGGTTTGGTTAGGTTAGGTTAGGTTAGGTTGGGTTAGGGTAGGTTAAGTAAGGTTAGGTTAGGTTGGGTTAGGCTAGGTTAGGTTAGGTTAGGTTAAGATATGAACCGCGCTAAAACCGCAATAAACAATGTCACTTAGTTAGATGTAGTGTTTTTCAACATTACAAGTCGGGAACTACGATATCTAATAGGAAAGCGCATGAAACCGTCGTAATCTTGTAGAAAACATTGTAAAGTTGCGAGTAAAACGTTTTCTAACGAAACAGAAGTGCGAAGGTTAGGTTAGGTTAGGTTAGTTTAAGCTAGGTAGCGTCGTGAAACTACCAAAAACGACGTCATCTAACGAGATAGTGTTGTTTTATTGCGAGTATTAAACTGCGGTAGGTGAAATGTTGTGAAAGCACACAAAACGGCATGAACAAGCCAAATACTGCGTGTTCTACCGTTACAAGTGCGAAACTGCTATATTGTGATATTCTCGTTAAAGCGCATGCAAGCATCGTGAAACCTTAAAGAACAATGTCATTTAGTGAGATACAGCGTTCTGTACTGCAATAAGTTGGTGAAAAACTGTGAGGTTATGCAAATATCGTAATTGTGAACGAAACAGTGTAATAGAGCGTTTTTAGATACAAGTGCGAATGTTCGGTTAGGTTAAGATATGAACCGTCGTAAAACCGCATTAAACAATGTCACTTAGTGAGATGCAGTGTTTTTCACCATTACAAGTCGGGAACTGCGATATCTAATGTGAAAGCGCTTGCAACCGTCGTTAGGTTAGGTTAGGTTAGGTTAGGTTAGGTTTGGTTAGGTTAGGTTAGGTTAGGTTAGGTTAGATTAGGTTAGGTTGGGTTGAGTTGGGTTAGGTTAGGTTAGGTTACGTTGGGTTAGGTTAGGTTAGGTTAGGTTAGGCTACGTTAGGTTAGGTTAGGTTACGTTAGGTTAGGTTAGGTTAGGTAAGGATAATTTGGTTAGGTTAGGTAAGGTTAGGTTAGGTTACGTTGGGGTGGGTGTTGTTGGGTTGGGTTGGGTTGGGTTAGGTTTGGTTAGGTTAGGTTAGGTTACGTTAGGTTAGGTTAGGTTAGGTTAGGTTACGTTAGGTTATGTTAGGTTAGGTTAGGTTACGTTAGGTTAGGTTAGATCAGGTAAGGTTAGGTTACGTTAGAATAGGTTAGGTTAGGTTAGGTTACGTTAGGTTAGGTTAGGTTAGGTTAGGTTTGGTTAGGTTAGTTTAGGTTAGGTTAGGTTAGGTTAGGTTGGGTTGGGTTGGGTTAGGTTGGGTTAGGTTAGGTTAGGTTAGGTTGGGTTAGGTTAGTTTAGGTTAGGTTAGGTTAGGTTAGGTTGGGTTGGGTTGGGTTAGGTTAGGTTAGGTTAGGTTAGGTAAGGTTAGGTTAGGTTAGGTTACGTTAGGTTAAGGTATGAACCGTCGTAAAACCGCGTTAAACAATGTCACCTAGTGAGATGCAGTGTTTTTCACCTTTACAAGTTGGGAACTGCGATATCTAATGTGAAAGCGCTTGAAACCGTCGTAATGTTGTAGAAAGCAATGTAAAGTAGCGAGTAAAACGTTTTCTAACGATAGAAGTCCGAAGGTTATGTTAGGTTGAGTTATGTTAGTTTAGGCTAGGTAGCGTCGTGAAACCACCAAAAACGACGTCATCTAACGAGATAGTGTTGTTTTATTGCGAGTACGAAACTGCGATAGGTGAAATGTTGTGAAAGCACACAAAACGTCATGAACAAGCTAAATACTGCGTGTTGTACCGTTACAAGTGCGAAACTGCTATGTTGTGATATTCTCGTTAAAGCGCATGCAAGCATCGTGAAACCTTAAAGAATGATGTCATTTAGCGAGAGACAGCGTTCTGTACTGTAATAAGTTGGTGAAAAACTGTGAGGTCATGCAAATATCGTAATTGTGAACGAAACAGTGTAATAGAGCGTTTTGAGATACAAGCGCGAATGTTAGGTTAGGTTAAGATATGAACCGTCGTAAAACCGCATTAAACAATGTCACTTAGTGAGATGCAGTGTTTTTCACCATTACAAGACGGGAACTGCGATATCTAATGTGAAAGCGCTTGCAAACGTCGTTAGGTTAGGTTAGGTTTGGTTAGGTTAGGTTAGGTTACGTTAGGTTAGGTTAGGTTAGGTTTGGTTAGGTTAGGTTATGTTAGGTAAGGTTTGGTTAGGTTAGGTTAGGTTGGGTTAGGTCGGGTTAAGTAAGGTTAGGTTAGGTTAGGTTAGGTTAGGTTAGGTTAGGTTAAGATATGAACCGCGCTAAAACCGCATTAAACAATGTCACTTAGTTAGATGTAGTGTTTTTCAACATTACAAGTCGGGAACTACGATATCTAATAGGAAAGCGCATGAAACCGTCGTAATCTTGTAGAAAACATTGTAAAGTTGCGAGTAAAACGTTTTCTAACGATAGAAGTGCGAAGGTTAGGTTAGGTTAGGTTAGTTTAAGCTAGGTAGCGTCGTGAAACTACCAAAAACGACGTCATCCAACGAGATAGTGTTGTTTTATTGCGAGTATTAAACTGCGATAGGTGAAATGTTGTGAAAGCACACAAAACGGCATGAACAAGCCAAATACTGCGTGTTCTACCGTTACAAGTGCGAAACTGCTATATTGTGATATTCTCGTTAAAGCGCATGCAAGCATCGTGAAACCTTAAAGAACAATGTCATTTAGCGAGATACAGCGTTCTGTACTGCAATAAGTTGGTGAAAAACTGTGAGGTTATGCAAATATCGTAATTGTGAACGAAACAGTGTAATAGAGCGTTTTTAGATACAAGTGCGAATGTTCGGTTAGGTTAAGATATGAACCGTCGTAAAACCGCATTAAACAATGTCACTTAGTGAGATGCAGTTTTTCACCATTACAAGTCGGGAACTGCGATATCTAATGTGAAAGCGCTTGCAACCGTCGTTAGGTTAGGTTAGGTTAGGTTAGGTTAGGTTAGGTTTGGTTAGGTTAGGTTAGGTTAGGTTAGATTAGGTTAGGTTGGGTTGAGTTGAGTTAGGTTAGGTTAGGTTACGTTGGGTTAGGTTAGGTTAGGTTAGGTTAGGCTACGTTAGGTTAGGTTAGGTTACGTTAGGTTAGGTTAGGTTAGGTAAGGATAATTTGGTTAGGTTAGGTAAGGTTAGGTTAGGTTAGGTTAGGTTGGGGTGGGTGTTGTTGGGTTGGGTTGGGTTGGGTTAGGTTTGGTTAGGTTAGGTTAGGTTACGTTAGGTTAGGTTAGGTTACGTTAGGTTATGTTAGGTTAGGTTAGGTTACGTTAGGTTAGGTTAGATCAGGTAAGGTTAGGTTACGTTAGAATAGGTTAGGTTAGGTTAGGTTACGTTAGGTTAGGTTAGGTTAGGTTTGGTTAGGTTAGTTTAGGTTAGGTTAGGTTAGGTTAGGTTGGGTTGGGTTAGGTTAGGTTAGGTTAGGTTAGGTAAGGTTAGGTTAGGTTAGGTTACGTTAGGTTAAGGTATGAACCGTCGTAAAACCGCGTTAAACAATGTCACTTAGTGAGATGCAGTGTTTTTCACCTTTACAAGTTGGGAACTGCGATATCTAATGTGAAAGCGCTTGAAACCGTCGTAATGTTGTAGAAAGCAATGTAAAGTAGCGAGTAAAACGTTTTCTAACGATAGAAGTCCGAAGGTTATGTTAGGTTGAGTTATGTTAGTTTAAGCTAGGTAGCGTCGTGAAACCACCAAAAAACGACGTCATCTAACGAGATAGGGTTGTTTTATTGCGAGTACAAAACTGCGATAGGTGAAATGTTGTGAAAGCACACAAAACGTCATGAACAAGCCAAATACTGCGTGTTGTACCGTTACAAGTGCGAAACTGCTATGTTGTGATATTCTCGTTAAAGCGCATGCAAGCATCGTGAAACCTTAAAGAACAATGTGATTTAGCGAGATACAGCGTTCTGTACTGCAATAAGTTGGTGAAAAACTGTGAGGTTATGCAAATATCGTAATTGTGAACGAAACAGTGTAATAGAGCGTTTTTAGATACAAGTGCGAATGTTCGGTTAGGTTAAGATATGAACCGTCGTAAAACCGCATTAAACAATGTCACTTAGTGAGATGCAGTGTTTTTCACCATTACAAGTCGGGAACTGCGATATCTAATGTGAAAGCGCTTGCAACCGTCGTTAGGTTAGGTTAGGTTAGGTTAGGTTAGGTTTGGTTAGGTTAGGTTAGGTTAGGTTAGATTAGGTTAGGTTGGGTTGAGTTGAGATAGGTTAGGTTAGGTTAGGTTAAGATATGAACCGCGCTAAAACCGCATTAAAAATTGTCAATGAGATGCTGTGTTTTTCACCATAACAAGTCAAAAACTGCGATATCTAATGTGAAAGCGCATGAAACCGTCGTAATCTTGGTGAAAACATTGTAAAGTAGCGAATAAAACGTTTTCTAACGATAGAAGTGTGAAGGTTAGGTTAGGTTAGGTTAGTTTAAGCTAGGTAGCGTCGTGAAACCTTCAAAAACGACGTCATCTAACGAGATAGTGTTGTTTTATTGCGAGTACGAAACTGCGATAGGTGAAATGTTGTGAAAGCACACAAAACGTCATGAACAAGCCAAATACTGCGTGTTGTACCGTTACAAGTGCGAAACTGCTATGTTGTGATATTCTCGTTAAAGCGCATGCAAGCATCGTGAAACCTTAAAGAACAATGTCATTTAGCGAGAGACAGCGTTCTGTACTGTAATAAGTTGGTGAAAAACTGTGAGGTCATGCAAATATCGTAATTGTGAACGAAACAGTGTAATAGAGCGTTTTTCAATACAAGTGCGAATCTTAAGTCCGGTTAAGATATGAACCGTCGCAAAACCGCATTAAACAATGTCACTTAGTGAGATGCAGTGTTTTTCACCGATACAAGTCGGGAACTGCGATATCTAATGTGAAAGCGCTTGCAACCGTCGTTAGGTTAGGTTAGGTTAGGTTAGGTTAGGTTTGGTTAGGTTAGGTTAGGTTAGGTTAGGTTAGGTTAGGTTAGATTAGGTTAGGTTGGGTTGAGTTGGGTTAGGTTAGGTTAGGTTACGTTGGGTTAGGTTAGGTTAGGTTAGGTTAGGCTACGTTAGGTTAGGTTAGGTTACGTTAGGTTAGGTTTGGTTAGGTAAGGATAATTTGGTTAGGTTAGGTAAGGTTAGGTTAGGTTACGTTGGGGTGGGTGTTGTTGGGTTGGGTTGGGTTGGGTTAGGTTTGGTTAGGTTAGGTTAGGTTACGTTAGGTTAGGTTAGGTTAGGTTAGGTTTCGTTAGGTTATGTTAGGTTAGGTTAGGTTACGTTAGGTTAGGTTAGATCAGGTAAGGTTAGGTTACGTTAGAATAGGTTAGGTTAGGTTAGGTTACGTTAGGTTAGGTTAGGTTAGGTTAGGTTTGGTTAGGTTAGTTTAGGTTAGGTTAGGTTAGGTTAGGTTGGGTTGGGTTGGGTTGGGTTAGGTTGGGTTAGGTTAGGTTAGGTTAGGTTGGGTTAGGTTAGTTTAGGTTAGGTTAGGTTAGGTTAGGTTGGGTTGGGTTGGGTTAGGTTAGGTTAGGTTAGGTTAGGTAAGGTTAGGTTAGGTTAGGTTACGTTAGGTTAAGGTATGAACCGTCGTAAAACCGCGTTAAACAATGTCACTTAGTGAGATGCAGTGTTTTTCACCTTTACAAGTTGGGAACTGCGATATCTAATGTGAAAGCGCTTGAAACCGTCGTATTCTTGTAGAAAACATTGTAAAGTTGCGAGTAAAACGTTTTCTAACGAAACAGAAGTGCGTAGGTTAGGTTAGGTTAGGTTAGTTTAAGCTAGGTAGCGTCGTGAAACTACCAAAAACGACGTCATCTAACGAGATAGTGTTGTTTTATTGCGAGTACGAAACTGCGATAGGTGAAATGTTGTGAAAGCACACAAATCGTCATGAACAAGCCAAATACTGCGTGTTGTACCGTTACAAGTGCGAAACTGCTATGTTGTGATATTCTCGTTAAAGCGCATGCAAGCATCGTGAAACCTTAAAGAATGATGTCATTTAGCGAGAGACAGCGTTCTGTACTGTAATAAGTTGGTGAAAAACTGTGAGGTCATGCAAATATCGTAATTGTGAACGAAACAGTGTAATAGAGCGTTTTGAGATACAAGCGCGAATGTTAGGTTAGGTTAAGATATGAACCGTCGTAAAACCGCATTAAACAATGTCACTTAGTGAGATGCAGTGTTTTTCACCATTAGAAGACGGGAACTGCGATATCTAATGTGAAAGCGCTTGCAAACGTCGTTAGGTTAGGTTAGGTTTGGTTAGGTTAGGTTAGGTTACGTTAGGTTAGGTTAGGTTAGGTTTGGTTAGGTTAGGTTAGGTTAGGTTAGGTTATGTTAGGTAAGGTTTGGTTAGGTTAGGTTAGGTTAGGTTGGGTTAGGTCGGGTTAAGTAAGGTTAGGTTAGGTTAGGTTAGGTTAGGTTAGGTTAAGATATGAACCGCGCTAAAACCGCATTAAACAATGTCACTTAGTTAGATGTAGTGTTTTTCAACATTACAAGTCGGGAACTACGATATCTAATAGGAAAGCGCATGAAACCGTCGTAATCTTGTAGAAAACATTGTAAAGTTGCGAGTAAAACGTTTTCTAACGATAGAAGTGCGAACGTTAGGTTAGGTTAGGTTAGTTTAAGCTAGGTAGCGTCGTGAAACTACCAAAAACGACGTCATCCAACGAGATAGTGTTGTTTTATTGCGAGTATTAAACTGCGATAGGTGAAATGTTGTGAAAGCACACAAAACGGCATGAACAAGCCAAATACTGCGTGTTCTACCGTTACAAGTGCGAAACTGCTATATTGTGATATTCTCGTTAAAGCGCATGCAAGCATCGTGAAACCTTAAAGAACAATGTCATTTAGCGAGATACAGCGTTCTGTACTGCAATAAGTTGGTGAAAAACTGTGAGGTTATGCAAATATCGTAATTGTGAACGAAACAGTAGAATAGAGCGTTTTTAGATACAAGTGCGAATGTTCGGTTAGGTTAAGATATGAACCGTCGTAAAACCGCATTAAACAATGTCACTTAGTGAGATGCAGTTTTTCACCATTACAAGTCGGGAACTGCGATATCTAATGTGAAAGCGCTTGCAACCGTCGTTAGGTTAGGTTAGGTTAGGTTAGGTTAGATTAGGTTAGGTTGGGCTGAGTTGGGTTAGGTTAGGTTAGGTTACGTTGGGTTAGGTTAGGTTAGGTTAGGTTAGGCTACGTTAGGTTAGGTTAGGTTACGTTAGGTTAGGTTAGGTTAGGTAAGGATAATTTGGTTAGGTTAGGTAAGGTTAGGTTAGGTTAGGTTAGGTTGGGGTGGGTGTTGTTGGGTTGGGTTGGGTTGGGTTAGGTTTGGTTAGGTTAGGTTAGGTTACGTTAGGTTAGGTTAGGTTACGTTAGGTTATGTTAGGTTAGGTTAGGTTACGTTAGGTTAGGTTAGATCAGGTAAGGTTAGGTTACGTTAGAATAGGTTAGGTTAGGTTAGGTTACGTTAGGTTAGGTTAGGTTAGGTTTGGTTAGGTTAGTTTAGGTTAGGTTAGGTTAGGTTAGGTTGGGTTGGGTTGGGTTAGGTTAGGTTAGGTTAGGTAAGGTTAGGTTAAGTTAGGTTAGGTTACGTTAGGTTAAGGTATGAACCGTCGTAAAACCGCGTTAAACAATGTCACTTAGTGAGATGCAGTGTTTTTCACCTTTACAAGATGGAAACTGCGATATCTAATGTGAAAGCGCTTGAAACCGTCGTAATGTTGTAGAAAGCAATGTAAAGTAGCGAGTAAAACGTTTTCTAACGATAGAAGTCCGAAGGTTATGTTAGGTTGAGTTATGTTAGTTTAAGCTAGGTAGCGTCGTGAAACCACAAAAAACGACGTCATCTAACGAGATAGTGTTGTTTTATTGCGAGTACAAAACTGCGATAGGTGAAATGTTGTGAAAGCACACAAAACGTCATGAACAAGCCAAATACTGCGTGTTGTACCGTTACAAGTGCGAAACTGCTATGTTGTGATATTCTCGTTAAAGCGCATGCAAGCATCGTGAAACCTTAAAGAACAATGTGATTTAGCGAGATACAGCGTTCTGTACTGCAAAAAGTTGGTGAAAAACTGTGAGGTTATGCAAATATCGTAATTGTGAACGAAACAGTGTAATAGAGCGTTTTTAGATACAAGTGCGAATGTTCGGTTAGGTTAAGATATGAACCGTCGTAAAACCGCATTAAACAATGTCACTTAGTGAGATGCAGTGTTTTTCACCATTACAAGTCGGGAACTGCGATATCTAATGTGAAAGCGCTTGCAACCGTCGTTAGGTTAGGTTAGGTTAGGTTAGGTTAGGTTTGGTTAGGTTAGGTTAGGTTAGGTTAGATTAGGTTAGGTTGGGTTGAGTTGAGATAGGTTAGGTTAGGTTAGGTTAAGATATGAACCGCGCTAAAACCGCATTAAAAATTGTCAATGAGATGCTGTGTTTTTCACCATAACAAGTCAAAAACTGCGATATCTAATGTGAAAGCGCATGAAACCGTCGTAATCTTGGTGAAAACATTGTAAAGTAGCGAATAAAATGTTTTCTAACGATAGAAGTGCGAAGGTTAGGTTAGGTTAGGTTAGTTTAAGCTAGGTAGCGTCGTGAAACCACCAAAAACGACGTCATCTAACGAGATAGTGTTGTTTTATTGCGAGTACGAAACTGCGATAGGTGAAATGTTGTGAAAGCACACAAAACGTCATGAACAAGCCAAATACTGCGTGTTGTACCGTTACAAGTGCGAAACTGCTATGTTGTGATATTCTCGTTAAAGCGCATGCAAGCATCGTGAAACCTTAAAGAACAATGTCATTTAGCGAGAGACAGCGTTCTGTACTGTAATAAGTTGGTGAAAAACTGTGAGGTCATGCAAATATCGTAATTGTGAACGAAACAGTGTAATAGAGCGTTTTTCAATACAAGTGCGAATCTTAAGTCCGGTTAAGGTATGAACCGTCGCAAAACCGCATTAAACAATGTCACTTAGTGAGCAGCAGTGTTTTTCACCATTACAAGTCGGGAACTGCGATATCTAATGTGAAAGCGCTTGCAAACGTCGTTAGGTTAGGTTAGGTTAGGTTAGGTTAGGTTAGGTTACGTTAGGTTAGGTTAGGTTAGGTTAGGTTTGGTTAGGTTAGGTTAGGTTAGGTTATGTTAGGTAAGGTTTGGTTAGGTTAGGTTAGGTTAGGTTGGGTTAGGGTAGGTTAAGTAAGGTTAGGTTAGGTTGGGTTAGGCTAGGTTAGGTTAGGTTAGGTTAAGCTATGAACCGCGCTAAAACCGCATTAAACAATGTCCCTTAGTGAGATGCTGTGTTTTTCACCATTACAAGTCGGGAACTGCGATATCTAATGTGAAAGCGCATGAAACCGTCGTAATCTTGTAGAAAACATAGTAAAGTAGCGAATAAAACGTTTTCTAACAAGAGAAGTGCGAAGGTTAGGTTAGTTTGAGCTAGGTAGCGTCGTGAAACTACCAAAAACGACGTCATCTAACGAGATAGTGTTGTTTTATTGCGAGTATTAAACTGCGATAGGTGAAATGTTGTGAAAGCACACAAAACGCCGTGAACAAGCCAAATACTGCGTGTTGTACCGTTACAAGTGCGAAACTGCTATGCTGTGATATTCTCGTTAAAGCGCATGCAAGCATCGTGAAACCTTAAAGAATGATGTCATTTAGCGAGAGACAGCGTTCTGTACTGTAATAAGTTGGTGAAAAACTGTGAGGTCATGCAAATATCGTAATTGTGAACGAAACAGTGTAATAGAGCGTTTTTAGATACAAGTGCGAATGTTCGGTTAGGTTAAGATATGAACCGTCGTAAAACTGCATTAAACAATGTCACTTAGTGAGACGCAGTGTTTTTCACCATTACAAGTCGGGAACTGCGATATCTAATGTGAAAGCGCTTGCAACCGTCGTTAGGTTAGGTTAGGTTAGGTTAGGTTAGGTTAGGTTTGGTTAGGTTAGGTTAGGTTTGGTTAGGTTAGGTTAGGTTAGGTTAGATTAGGTTAGGTTGGGTTGAGTTGAGTTAGGTTAGGTTAGGTTACGTTGGGTTAGGTTAGGTTAGGTTAGGTTAGGTTACGTTAGGTTAGGTTAGGTTAGGTAAGGATAATTTGGTTAGGTTAGGTATGGTTAGGTTAGGTTAGGTTACGTTGGGGTGGGTGTTGTTGGGTTTGGTTGGGTTGGGTTAGGTTTGGTTAGGTTAGGTTAGGTTACGTTAGGTTAGGTTAGGTTAGGTTACGTTAGGTTATGTTAGGTTAGGTTAGATTGCGTTAGGTTAGGTTAGATCAGGTAAGGTTAGGTTACGTTAGAATAGGTTAGGTTAGGTTAGGTTACGTTAGGTTAGGTTAGGTTAGCTTAGGTTAGGTTAGGTTGGGTTGGGTTGGGTTAGGTTGGGTTAGGTTAGGTTAGGTTAGGTTGGGTTAGGTTAGTTTAGGTTAGGTTAGGTTAGGTTAGGTTGGGTTGGGTTGGGTTAGGTTAGGTTAGGTCAGGTTAGGTTTGGTTAGGTTAGGTTAGGTTAGCTTAGGTTAGGTTAGGTTGGGTTGGGTTGGGTTAGGCTGGGTTAGGTTAGGTTAGGTTAGGTTAGGTTAGGTTGGGTTAGGTTAGTTTAGGTTAGGTTAGGTTAGGTTAGGTTGGCTTGGGTTGGGTTAGGTTAGGTTAGGTTAGGTTAGGTAAGGTTAGGTTAGGTTAGGTTAGGTTACGTTAGGTTAAGGTATGAACCGTCGTAAAACCACGTTAAACAATGTCACTTAGTGAGATGCAGTGTTTTTCACCATTACAAGTTGGGAACTGCCATATCTAATGTGAAAGCGCTTGAAACCGTCGTAATGTTGTAGAAAGCAATGTAAAGTAGCGAGTAAAACGTTTTCTAACGATAGAAGTCCGAAGGTTATGTTAGGTTGAGTTATGTTAGTTTAAGCTAGGTAGCGTCGTGAAACCACCAAAAACGACGTCATCTAACGAGATAGTGTTGTTTTATTGCGAGTACGAAACTGCGATAGGTGAAATGTTGTGAAAGCACACAAAACGTCATGAACAAGCCAAATACTGCGTGTTGTACCGTTACAAGTGCGAAACTGCTATGTTGTGATATTCTCGTTAAAGCGCATGCAAGCATCATGAAACCTTAAAGAATGATGTCATTTAGCGAGAGACAGCGTTCTGTACTGTAATAAGTTGGTGAAAAACTGTGAGGTCATGCAAATATCGTAATTGTGAACGAAACAGTGTAATAGAGCGTTTTGAGATACAAGCGCGAATGTTAGGTTAGGTTAAGATATGAACCGTCGTAAAACCGCATGAAACAATGTCACTAAGTGAGATGCAGTGTTTTTCACCGTTACAAGTCGGGAACTGCGATATCTATTGTGAAAGCGCTTGCAAACGTCGTTAGGTTAGGTTAGGTTAGGTTAAGTTAGGTTACGTTAGGTTAGGTTAGGTTAGGTAAGGTTAGGTTAGGTTAAATTAGGTTAGGTTAGGTTACGTTAGGTTAAGGTATGAACCGTCGTAAAACCGCGTTAAACAATGTCACTTAGTGAGATGCAGTGTTTTTCACCTTTACAAGTTGGGAACTGCGATATCTAATGTGAAAGCGCATGAAACCGTCGTAATCTTGTAGAAAACATTGTAAAGTTGCGAGTAAAACGTTTTCTAACGATAGAAGTGCGAAGGTTAGGTTAGGTTAGGTTAGTTTAAGCTAGGTAGCGTCGTGAAACTACCAAAAACGACGTCATCTAACGAGATAGTGTTGTTTTATTGCGAGTATTAAACTGCGATAGGTGAAATGTTGTGAAAGCACACAAAACGGCATGAACAAGCCAAATACTGCGTGTTCTACCGTTACAAGTGTGAAACTGCTATATTGTGATATTCTCGTTAAAGCGCATGCAAGCATCGTGAAACCTTAAAGAACAATGTCATTTAGCGAGATACAGCGTTCTGTACTGCAATAGGTTGGTGAAAAACTGAGGTTACCCAAATATCGTAATTGTGAACGAAACAGTGTAATAGAGCGTTTTTAGATACAAGTGCGAATGTTCGGTTATGTTAAGATATGAACCGTCGTAAAACCGCGTTAAACAATGTCACTTAGTGAGATGCAGTGTTTTTCACCTTTACAAGTTGGGAACTGCGATATCTAATGTGAAAGCGCTTGAAACCGTCGTAATGTTGTAGAATGCAATGTAAAGTAGCGAGTAAAACGTTTTCTAACGATAGAAGTCCGAAGGTTATGTTAGGTTGAGTTATGTTAGTTTAAGCTAGGTAGCGTCGTGAAACCACCAAAAACGACGTCATCTAACGAGATAGTGTTGTTTTATTGCATGTACGAAATTGCAATAGGTGAAATGTTGTGAAAGCACACAAAACGGCATGAACAAGCCAGATACTGCGTGTTGTACCGTTACAAGTGCGAAACTGCTATGTTGTGATATTCTCGTTAAAGCGCATGCAAGCATCGTGAAACCTTAAAGAATGATGTCATTTAGCGATATACAGCGTTCTGTACTGTAATAAGTTGGAGAAAAACTGTGAGGTCATGCAAATATCTTAAATGTGAACGAAACAGTGTGATAGAGCGTTTTTAGATACAAGTGCGAACGTTAGGTTCGGTTAAGATATGAACCGTCGTAAAACCGCATGAAACAATGTCACTAAGGGAGATGCAGTGTTTTTCACCGTTACAAGTCGGGAACTGCGATATCTAATGTGAAAGCGCTTGCAGACGTCGTTAGGTTAGGTTAGGTTAGGTTAAGTTAGGTTACGTTAGGTTAGGTTAGGTTAGGTAAGGTTAGGTTAGGTTAAATTAGGTTAGGTTAGGTTAGGTTAAGATATGAACCGCGCTAAAACCGCAATAAACAATGTCACTTAATGAGATGCTGTGTTTTTCACCATAACAAGTCAAAAACTGCGATATCTAATGTGAAAGCGCATGAAACCGTCGTAATCTTGGTGAAAACATTGTAAAGTAGCGAATAAAACGTTTTCTAACGATAGAAGTGCGAAAGTTAGGTTAGGTTAGGTTAGTTTAAGCTAGATAGCGTCGTGAAACCACCAAAAACGACGTCATCTAACGAGATAGTGTTGTTTTATTGCGAGTACAAAACTGCGATAGGTGAAATGTTGTGAAAGCACACAAAACGTCGTGAACAAGCCAAATACTGCGTGTTGTACCGTTACAAGTGCGAAACTGCTATGTTGTGATATTCTCGTTAAAGCGCATGCAAGCATCGTGAAACCTTAAAGAACAATGTCATTTAGCGAGAGACAGCGTTCTGTACTGTAATAAGTTGGTGAAAAACTGTGAGGTCATGCAAATATCGTAATTGTGAACGAAACAGTGTAATAGAGCGTTTTTCAATACAAGTGCGAATCTTAAGTTAGGTTAAGATATGAACCGTCGTAAAACCGCATTAAACAATGTCACTTAGTGAGATGCAGTGTTTTTCACCATTACAAGTCGGGAACTGCGATATCTAATGTGAAAGCGCTTGCAAACGTCGTTAGGTTAGGTTAGGTTAGGTTAGGTTACGTTAGGTTAGGTTAGGTTAGGTTTGGTTAGGTTAGGTTAGGTTAGGTTATGTTAGGTAAGGTTTGGTTAGGTTAGGTTAGGTTAGGTTGGGTTAGGGTAGGTTAAGTAAGGTTAGGTTAGGTTGGGTTAGGTTAGGTTAGGTTAGGTTAAGATATGAACCGCGCTAAAACCGCATTAAACAATGTCACTTAGTGAGATGCTGTGTTTTTCACCATTACAAGTCGGGAACTGCGATATCTAATGTGAAAGCGTATGAAACCGTCGTAATCTTGTAGAAAACAGTAAAGTAGCGAATAAAACGTTTTCTAACGATAGAAGTGCGCAGGTCAGGTTAGTTTGAGCTAGGTAGCGTCGTGAAACTACCAAAAACGACGTCATCTAATGAGATAGTGTTGTTTTATTGCGAGTGTTAAACTGCGATAGGTGAAATGTTGTGAAAGCACACAAAACGGCATGAACAAGCCAAATACTGCGTGTTTTACCGTTACAAGTGCGAAACTGCTATATTGTGATATTCTCGTTAAAGCGCATGCAAGCATCGTGAAACCTTAAAGAACAATGTCATTTAGCGAGATACAGCGTTCTGTACTGCAATAAGTTGGTGAAAAACTGTGAGGTTATGCAAATATCGTAATTGTGAACGAAACAGTGTAATAGAGCGTTTTTAGATACAAGTGCGAATGTTCGGTTAGGTTAAGATATGAACCGTCGTAAAACCGCATTAAACAATGTCACTTAGTGAGATGCAGTGTTTTTCACCATTACAAGTCGGGAACTGCGATATCTAATGTGAAAGCGCTTGCAACCGTCGTTAGGTTAGGTTAGGTTAGGTTAGGTTAGGTTTGGTTAGGTTAGGTTAGGTTAGATTAGGTTAGGTTGGGTTGAGTTGGGTTAGGTTAGGTTAGGTTACGTTGGGTTAGGTGAGGTTAGGCTACGTTGGGTTAGGTTAGGTTACGTTAGGTTAGGTTAGGTTAGGTAAGGATAATTTGGTTAGGTTAGGTAAGGTTAGGTTAGGTTAGGTTAGGTTGGGGTGGGTGTTGTTGGGTTGGGTTGGGTTGGGTTAGGTTTGGTTAGGTTAGGTTAGGTTACGTTAGGTTAGGTTAGGTTACGTTAGGTTATTTTAGGTTAGGTTAGGTTACGTTAGGTTAGGTTAGATCAGGTAAGGTTAGGTTACGTTAGAATAGGTTAGGTTAGGTTAGGTTACGTTAGGTTAGGTTAGGTTAGGTTAGGTTACGTTGGGTTAGGTGAGGTTAGGCTACGTTGGGTTAGGTTAGGTTACGTTAGGTTAGGTTAGGTTAGGTAAGGATAATTTGGTTAGGTTAGGTAAGGTTAGGTTAGGTTAGGTTAGGTTGGGGTGGGTGTTGTTGGGTTGGGTTGGGTTGGGTTAGGTTTGGTTAGGTTAGGTTAGGTTACGTTAGGTTAGGTTAGGTTACGTTAGGTTATTTTAGGTTAGGTTAGGTTACGTTAGGTTAGGTTAGATCAGGTAAGGTTAGGTTACGTTAGAATAGGTTAGGTTAGGTTAGGTTACGTTAGGTTAGGTTAGGTTAGGTTAGGTTAGGTTTGGTTAGGTTAGTTTAGGTTAGGTTAGGTTAGGTTAGGTTGGGTTGGGTTGGGTTAGGTTAGGTTAGGTTAGGTAAGGTTATGTTAAGTTAGGTTAGGTTACGTTAGGTTAAGGTATGAACCGTCGTAAAACCGCGTTAAACAATGTCACTTAGTGAGATGCAGTGTTTTTCACCTTTACAAGTTGGGAACTGCGATATCTAATGTGAAAGCGCTTGAAACCGTCGTATTGTTGTAGAAAGCAATGTAAAGTAGCGAGTAAAACGTTTTCTAACGATAGAAGTCCGAAGGTTATGTTAGGTTGAGTTATGTTAGTTTAAGCTAGGTAGCGTCGTGAAACCACCAAAAACGACGTCATCTAACGAGATAGTGTTGTTTTATTGCGAGTACGATACTGCGATAGGTGAAATGTTGTGAAAGCACACAAAACGTCATGAACAAGCCAAATACTGCGTGTTGTACCGTTACAAGTGCGAAACTGCTATGTTGTGATATTCTCGTTAAAGCGCATGCAAGCATCGTGAAACCTTAAATAATGATGTCATTTAGCGAGAGACAGCGTTCTGTACTGTAAAAGGTTGGTGAAAAACATTGAGGTCACGCAAATATCGTAATTGTGAACGAAACAGTGTAATAGAGCGTTTTTAGATACAACTGCGAATGTTCGGTCAGGTTAAGATATGAACCGTCGTAAAACCGCATTAAACAATGTCACTTAGTGAGATGCAGTGTCTTTCACCATTACAAGTCGGGAACTGCGATATTCAATGTGAAAGCGCTTGCAAACGTCGTTAGGTTAGGTTAGGTTAGGTTAGGTTACGTTAGGTTAGGTTAGGTTAGGTTAGGTTTGGTTAGGTTAGGTTAGGTTAGGTTATGTTAGGTAAGGTTTGGTTAGGTTAGGTTAGGTTAGGTTGGGTTAGGTCGGGTTAAGTAAGGTTAGGTTAGGTTGGGTTAGGTTAGGTTAGGTTAGGTTAGGTTAAGATATGAACCGCGCTAAAACCGCATTAAACAATGTCACTTAGTTAGATGTAGTGTTTTTCAACATTACAAGTCGGGAACTACGATATCTAATAGGAAAGCGCATGAAACCGTCGTAATCTTGTAGAAAACATTGTAAAGTTGCGAGTAAAACGTTTTCTAACGAAACAGAAGTGCGAAGGTTAGGTTAGGTTAGGTTAGTTTAAGCTAGGTAGCGTCGTGAAACTACCAAAAACGACGTCATCTAACAAGATAGTGTTGTTTTATTGCGAGTATTAAACTGCGGTAGGTGAAATGTTGTGAAAGCACACAAAACGGCATGAACAAGCCAAATACTGCGTGTTCTACCGTTACAACTGCGAAACTGCTATATTGTGATATTCTCGTTAAAGCGCATGCAAGCATCGTGAAACCTTAAAGAACAATGTCATTTAGTGAGATACAGCGTTCTGTACTGCAATAAGTTGGTGAAGAACTGTGAGGTTATGCAAATATCGTAATTGTGAACGAAACAGTGTAATAGAGCGTTTTTAGATACAAGTGCGAATGTTCGGTTAGGTTAAGATATGAACCGTCGTAAAACCGCATTAAACAATGTCACTTAGTGAGATGCAGTGTTTTTCACCATTACAAGTCGGGAACTGCGATATCTAATGTGAAAGCGCTTGCAACCGTCGTTAGGTTAGGTTAGGTTAGGTTAGGTTAGGTTAGGTTAGGTTAGGTTAGGTTGGGTTGAGTTGGGTTAGGTTAGGTTAGGTTACGTTGGGTTAGGTTAGGTTAGGTTAGGCTACGTTAGGTTAGGTTAGGTTACGTTAGGTTAGGTTAGGTTAGGTAAGGATAATTTGGTTAGGTTAGGTAAGGTTAGGTTAGGTTACGTTGGGGTGGGTGTTGTTGGGTTGGGTTGGGTTGGGTTAGGTTTGGTTAGGTTAGGTTAGGTTACGTTAGGTTAGGTTAGGTTAGGTTAGGTTACGTTAGGTTATGTTAGGTTAGGTTAGGTTACGTTAGGTTAGGTTAGATCAGGTAAGGTTAGGTTACGTTAGAATAGGTTAGGTTAGGTTAGGTTACGTTAGGTTAGGTTAGGTTAGGTTAGGTTTGGTTAGGTTAGGTTAGGTTAGCTTAGGTTAGGTTAGGTTGGGTTGGGTTGGGTTAGGTTGGGTTAGGTTAGGTTAGGTTGGGTTAGGTTAGTTTAGGTTAGGTTAGGTTAGGTTAGGTTGGGTTGGGTTGGGTTAGGTTAGGTTAGGTTAGGTAAGGTTATGTTAGGTTAGGTTAGGTTACGTTAGGTAAAGGTATGAACCGTCGTAATACCGCGTTAAACAATGTCGCTTAGTGAGATGCAGTGTTTTTCACCTTTACAAGTTGGGAACTGCGATATCTAATGTGAAAGCGCTTGAAACCGTCGTGATGTAGAAAGCAATGTAAAGTAGCGAGTTAAACGTTTTCTAACGATAGAAGTCCGAAGGTTATGTTAGGTTGAGTTATGTTAGTTTAAGCTAGGTAGCGTCGTGAAACCACCAAAAACGACGTCATCTAACGAGATAGTGTTGTTTTATTGCGAGTACGAAACTGCGATAGGTGAAATGTGAAAGCACACAAAACGTCATGAACAAGCCAAATACTGCGTGTTGTACCGTTACAAGTGCGAAACTGCTATGTTGTGATATTCTCGTTAAAGCGCATGCAAGCATCGTGAAACCTTAAAGAATGATGTCATTTAGCGAGAGACAGCGTTCTGTACTGTAATAAGTTGGTGAAAAACTGTGAGGTCATGCAAATATCGTAATTGTAAACAAAACAGTGTAATAGAGCGTTTTGAGATACAAGCGCGAATGTTAGGTTAGGTTAAGATATGAACCGTCGTAAAACCGCATTGAACAATGTCACTTTGTGAGATGCAGGTTTTTTCACCATTACAAGTCGGGAACTGCGATATCTAATGTGAAAGTGCATGAAACCGTCGCAATGTTGTAGAGAGCATTGTAAAGTAGCGAGTAAAACGTTTTCTAACGATAGAAGTGCGAAGGTTATGTTAGGTTGAATTATGTTAGTTTAAGCTAGGTAGCGTCGTGAAACCACCAAAAAAGACATCATCTAACGAGATATAATTGTTTTATTTCATGTACGAAACTGCAATAGGTGAAATGTTGTGAAAGCACACAAAACGGCATGAACAAGCCAAATACTGCGTGTTCTACCGTTACAAGTGCGAAACTGCTATATTGTGATATTCTCGTTAAAGCGCATGCAAGCATCGTGAAACCTTAAAGAACAATGTGATTTAGCGAGATACAGCGTTCTGTACTGCAATAAGTTGGTGAAAAACTGTGAGGTTATGCAAATATCGTAATTGTGAACAAAACAGTGTAATAGAGCGTTTTTAGATACAAGTGCGAATGTTCGGTTAGGTTAAGATATGAACCGTCGTAAAACCGCATTAAACAATGTCACTTAGTGAGATGCAGTGTTTTTCACCATTACAAGTCGGGAACTGCGATATCTAATGTGAAAGTGCTTGCAACCGTCGTTAGGTTAGGTTAGGTTAGGTTAGGTTAGGTTAGGTTAGGTTTGGTTAGGTTAGGTTAGGTTAGGTTAGGTGAGGTTAGATTAGGTTAGGTTGGGTTGAGTTGAGTTAGGTTAGGTTAGGTTAGGTTACGTTGGGTTAGGTTAGGTTAGGTTACGTTAGGTTAGGTTACGTTAGGTTAGGTTAGGTTAGGTAAGGATAATTTGGTTAGGTTAGGTAAGGATAATTTGGTTAGGTTAGGTAAGGTTAGGTTAGGTTAGGTTAGGTTGGGGTGGGCGTTGTTGGGTTGGGTTGGGTTGGGTTAGGTTTGGTTAGGTTAGGTTAGGTTACGTTAGGTTAGGTTAGGTTAGGTTACGTTAGGTTATGTTAGGTTAGGTTAGGTTACGTTAGGTTAGGTTAGATCAGGTAAGGTTAGGTTACGTTAGAATAGGTTAGGTTAGGTTAGGTTACGTTAGGTTAGGTTAGGTTAGGTTAGGTTTGGTTAGGTTAGGTTAGGTTAGCTTAGGTTAGGTTAGGTTGGGTTGGGTTAGGTTGGGTTAGGTTAGGTTAGGTTAGGTTGGGTTACGTTAGTTTAGGTTAGGTTAGGTTAGGTTAGGTTGGGTTGGGTTGGGTTAGGTTAGGTTAGCTTAGGTTAGGTTAGGTAAGGTTAGGTTAGGTTAGGTTAGGTTACGTTAGGTTAAGGTATGAACCGTCGTAAAACCGCGTTAAACAATGTCACTTAGTGAGATGCAGTGTTTTTCACCTTTACAAGTTGGGAACCGCGATATCTAATGTGAAAGCGCTTGAAACCGTCGTAATGTTGTAGAATGCAATGTAAAGTAGCGAGTAAAACGTTTTCTAACGATAGAAGTCCGAAGGTTATGTTAGGTTGAGTTATGTTAGTTTAAGCTAGGTAGCGTCGTGAAACCACCAAAAACGACGTCATCTAACGAGATAGTGTTGTTTTATTGCGAGTACGAAACTGCGATAGGTGAAATGTTGTGAAAGCACACAAAACGTCATGAACAAGCCAAATACTGCGTGTTGTACCGTTACAAGTGCGAAACTGCTATGTTGTGATATTCTCGTTAAAGCGCATGCAAGCATCGTGAAACCTTAAAGAATGATGTCATTTAGCGAGAGACAACGTTCTGTACTGTAATAAGTTGGTGAAAAACTGTGAGGTCATGCAAATATCGTAATTGTGAACGAAACAGTGTAATAGAGCGTTTTGAGATACAAGCGCGAATGTTAGGTTAGGTTAAGATATGAACCGTCGTAAAACCGAATTGAACAATGTCACTTTGTGAGATGCAGGTTTTTTCACCATTACAAGTCGGGAACTGCGATATCTAATGTGAAAGTGCATGAAACCGTCGTAATGTTGTAGAGAGCATTGTAAAGTAGCGAGTAAAACGTTTTCTAACGATAGAAGTGCGAAGGTTATGTTAGGTTGAATTATGTTACTTTAAGCTAGGTAGCGTCGTGAAACCACCAAAAAAGACATCATTTAACGAGATATAATTGTTTTATTTCATGTACGAAACTGCAATAGGTGAAATGTTGTGAAAGCACACAAAACGGCATGAAAAAGCCAAATACTGCGTGTTGTACCATTACAAGTGCGAAACTGCTATGTTGTGCTATTCTCGTTAAAGCGCATGCAAGCATCGTGAAACCTTAAAGAATGATGTCATTTAGCGATATACAGCGTTCTGTACTGTAATAAGTTGGAGAAAAACTGTGAGGTCATTCAAATATCTTAAATGTGAACGAAACAGTGTGATAGAGCGTTTTTAGATACAAGTGCGAACGTTAGGTTCGGTTAAGATATGAACCGTCGTAAAACCGCATTAAACAATGTCACTTAGTGAGATGCAGTGTTTTTCACCATTACAAGTCGGGAACTGCGATATCTAATGTGAAAGCGCTTGCAACCGCCGTTAGGTTAGGTTAGGTTAGGTTAGGTTTGGTTAGGTTAGGTTAGGTTAGGTTAGGTTAGATTAGGTTAGGTTGGGTTGAGTTGAGTTAGGTTAGGTTAGGTTAGGTTACGTTGGGTTAGGTTAGGTTAGGTTACGTTAGGTTAGGTTAGGTTACGTAAGGTTAGGTTAGGTTAGGTTAGGTTAGGTAAGGATAATTTGGTTAGGTTAGGTAAGGTTAGGTTAGGTTAGGTTAGGTTGGGGTGGGTGTTGTTGGGTTGGGTTGGGTTGGGTTAGGTTTGGTTAGGTTAGGTTAGGTTACGTTAGGTTAGGTTAGGTTAGGTTACGTTAGGTTATGTTAGGTTAGGTTAGGTTACGTTAGGTTAGGTTAGATCAGGTAAGGTTAGGTTACGTTAGAATAGGTTAGGTTAGGTTAGGTTAGGTTACGTTAGGTTAGGTTAGGTTAGGTTTGGTTAGGTTAGGTTAGGTTAGCTTAGGTTAGGTTAGGTTGGGTTGGGTTGGGTTAGGTTGGGTTAGGTTAGGTTAGGTTGGGTTAGGTTAGTTTAGGTTAGGTTAGGTTAGGTTAGGTAAGGTTAGGTTAGGTTAGGTTACGTTAGGTTAAGGTATGAACCGTCGTAAAACCGCGTTAAACAATGTCGCTTAGTGAGATGCAGTGTTTTTCACCTTTACAAGTTGGGAACTGCGATATCTAATGTGAAAGCGCTTGAAACCGTCGTAATGTAGAAAGCAATGTAAAGTAGCGAGTAAAACGTTTTCTAACGATAGAAGTCCGAAGGTTATGTTAGGTTGAGTTATGTTAGTTTAAGCTAGGTAGCGTCGTGAAACCACCAAAAACGACGTCATCTAACGAGATAGTGTTGTTTTATTGCGAGTACGAAACTGCGATAGGTGAAATGTGAAAGCACACAAAACGTCATGAACAAGCCAAATACTGCGTGTTGTACCGTTACAAGTGCGAAACTGCTATGTTGTGATATTCTCGTTAAAGCGCATGCAAGCATCGTGAAACCTTAAAGAATGATGTCATTTAGCGAGAGACAGCGTTCTGTACTGTAATAAGTTGGTGAAAAACTGTGAGGTCATGCAAATATCGTAATTGTAAACAAAACAGTGTAATAGAGCGTTTTGAGATACAAGCGCGAATGTTAGGTTAGGTTAAGATATGAACCGTCGTAAAACCGCATTGAACAATGTCACTTTGTGAGATGCAGGTTTTTTCACCATTACAAGTCGGGAACTGCGATATCTAATGTGAAAGTGCATGAAACCGTCGTAATGTTGTAGAGAGCATTGTAAAGTAGCGAGTAAAACGTTTTCTAACGATAGAAGTGCGAAGGTTATGTTAGGTTGAATTATGTTAGTTTAAGCTAGGTAGCGTCGTGAAACCACCAAAAAAGACATCATCTAACGAGATATAATTGTTTTATTTCATGTACGAAACTGCAATAGGTGAAATGTTGTGAAAGCACACAAAACGGCATGAACAAGCCAAATACTGCGTGTTCTACCGTTACAAGTGCGAAACTGCTATATTGTGATATTCTCGTTAAAGCGCATGCAAGCATCGTGAAACCTTAAAGAATGATGTCATTTAGCGATGTACAGCGTTCTGTACTGTAATAAGTTGGAGAAAAACTGTGAGGTCATGCAAATATCTTAAATGTGAACGAAACAGTGTGATAGAGCGTTTTTAGATACAAGTGCGAACGTTAGGTTCGGTTAAGATATGAACCGTCGTAAAACCGCATGAAACAATGTCACTAAGGGAGATGCAGTGTTTTTCACCGTTACAAGTCGGGAACTGCGATATCTAATGTGAAAGCGCTTGCAAACGTCGTTAGGTTAGGTTAGGTTAGGTTAAGTTAGGTTACGTTAGGTTAGGTTAGGTTAGGTAAGGTTAGGTTAGGTTAAATTAGGTTAGGTTAGGTTAGGTTAAGATATGAACCGCGCTAAAACCGCAATAAACAATGTCACTTAATGAGATGCTGTGTTTTTCACCATAACAAGTCAAAAACTGCGATATCTAATGTGAAAGCGCATGAAACCGTCGTAATCTTGGTGAAAACATTGTAAAGTAGCGAATAAAACGTTTTCTAACGATAGAAGTGCGAAAGTTAGGTTAGGTTAGGTTAGTTTAAGCTAGATAGCGTCGTGAAACCACCAAAAACGACGTCATCTAACGAGATAGTGTTGTTTTATTGCGAGTACAAAACTGCGATAGGTGAAATGTTGTGAAAGCACACAAAACGTCATGAACAAGCCAAATACTGCGTGTTGTACCGTTACAAGTGCGAAACTGCTATGTTGTGATATTCTCGTTAAAGCGCATGCAAGCATCGTGAAACCTTAAAGAACAATGTCATTTAGCGAGAGACAGCGTTCTGTACTGTAATAAGTTGGTGAAAAACTGTGAGGTCATGCAAATATCGTAATTGTGAACGAAACAGTGTAATAGAGCGTTTTTCAATACAAGTGCGAATCTTAAGTTAGGTTAAGATATGAACCGTCGTAAAACCGCATTAAACAATGTCACTTAGTGAGATGCAGTGTTTTTCACCATTACAAGTCGGGAACTGCGATATCTAATGTGAAAGCGCTTGCAAACGTCGTTAGGTTAGGTTAGGTTAGGTTAGGTTACGTTAGGTTAGGTTAGGTTAGGTTTGGTTAGGTTAGGTTAGGTTAGGTTATGTTAGGTAAGGTTTGGTTAGGTTAGGTTAGGTTAGGTTGGGTTAGGGTAGGTTAAGTAAGGTTAGGTTAGGTTGGGTTAGGTTAGGTTAGGTTAGGTTAAGATATGAACCGCGCTAAAACCGCATTAAACAATGTCACTTAGTGAGATGCTGTGTTTTTCACCATTACAAGTCGGGAACTGCGATATCTAATGTGAAAGCGTATGAAACCGTCGTAATCTTGTAGAAAACAGTAAAGTAGCGAATAAAACGTTTTCTAACGATAGAAGTGCGCAGGTCAGGTTAGTTTGAGCTAGGTAGCGTCGTGAAACTACCAAAAACGACGTCATCTAATGAGATAGTGTTGTTTTATTGCGAGTGTTAAACTGCGATAGGTGAAATGTTGTGAAAGCACACAAAACGGCATGAACAAGCCAAATACTGCGTGTTTTACCGTTACAAGTGCGAAACTGCTATATTGTGATATTCTCGTTAAAGCGCATGCAAGCATCGTGAAACCTTAAAGAACAATGTCATTTAGCGAGATACAGCGTTCTGTACTGCAATAAGTTGGTGAAAAACTGTGAGGTTATGCAAATATCGTAATTGTGAACGAAACAGTGTAATAGAGCGTTTTTAGATACAAGTGCGAATGTTCGGTTAGGTTAAGATATGAACCGTCGTAAAACCGCATTAAACAATGTCACTTAGTGAGATGCAGTGTTTTTCACCATTACAAGTCGGGAACTGCGATATCTAATGTGAAAGCGCTTGCAACCGTCGTTAGGTTAGGTTAGGTTAGGTTAGGTTTGGTTAGGTTAGGTTAGGTTAGATTAGGTTAGGTTGGGTTGAGTTGGGTTAGGTTAGGTTAGGTTACGTTGGGTTAGGTGAAGTTAGGCTACGTTGGGTTAGGTTAGGTTACGTTAGGTTAGGTTAGGTTAGGTAAGGATAATTTGGTTAGGTTAGGTAAGATTAGGTTAGGTTAGGTTAGGTTGGGGTGGGTGTTGTTGGGTTGGGTTGGGTTGGGTTAGGTTTGGTTAGGTTAGGTTAGGTTACGTTAGGTTAGGTTAGGTTACGTTAGGTTATTTTAGGTTAGGTTAGGTTACGTTAGGTTAGGTTAGATCAGGTAAGGTTAGGTTACGTTAGAATAGGTTAGGTTAGGTTAGGTTACGTTAGGTTAGGTTAGGTTAGGTTAGGTTAGGTTTGGTTAGGTTAGTTTAGGTTAGGTTAGGTTAGGTTAGGTTGGGTTGGGTTGGGTTAGGTTAGGTTAGGTTAGGTAAGGTTAGGTTAAGTTAGGTTAGGTTACGTTAGGTTAAGGTATGAACCGTCGTAAAACCGCGTTAAACAATGTCACTTAGTGAGATGCAGTGTTTTTCACCTTTACAAGTTGGGAACTGCGATATCTAATGTGAAAGCGCTTGAAACCGTCGTATTGTTGTAGAAAGCAATGTAAAGTAGCGAGTAAAACGTTTTCTAACGATAGAAGTCCGAAGGTTATGTTAGGTTGAGTTATGTTAGTTTAAGCTAGGTAGCGTCGTGAAACCACCAAAAACGACGTCATCTAACGAGATAGTGTTGTTTTATTGCGAGTACGATACTGCGATAGGTGAAATGTTGTGAAAGCACACAAAACGTCATGAACAAGCCAAATACTGCGTGTTGTACCGTTACAAGTGCGAAACTGCTATGTTGTGATATTCTCGTTAAAGCGCATGCAAGCATCGTGAAACCTTAAATAATGATGTCATTTAGCGAGAGACAGCGTTCTGTACTGTAAAAGGTTGGTGAAAAACATTGAGGTCACGCAAATATCGTAATTGTGAACGAAACAGTGTAATAGAGCGTTTTTAGATACAACTGCGAATGTTCGGTCAGGTTAAGATATGAACCGTCGTAAAACCGCATTAAACAATGTCACTTAGTGAGATGCAGTGTCTTTCACCATTACAAGTCGGGAACTGCGATATTCAATGTGAAAGCGCTTGCAAACGTCGTTAGGTTAGGTTAGGTTAGGTTAGGTTACGTTAGGTTAGGTTAGGTTAGGTTAGGTTAGGTTTGGTTAGGTTAGGTTAGGTTAGGTTATGTTAGGTAAGGTTTGGTTAGGTTAGGTTAGGTTAGGTTGGGTTAGGTCGGGTTAAGTAAGGTTAGGTTAGGTTGGGTTAGGTTAGGTTAGGTTAGGTTAGGTTAAGATATGAACCGCGCTAAAACCGCATTAAACAATGTCACTTAGTTAGATGTAGTGTTTTTCAACATTACAAGTCGGGAACTACGATATCTAATAGGAAAGCGCATGAAACCGTCGTAATCTTGTAGAAAACATTGTAAAGTTGCGAGTAAAACGTTTTCTAACGAAACAGAAGTGCGAAGGTTAGGTTAGGTTAGGTTAGTTTAAGCTAGGTAGCGTCGTGAAACTACCAAAAACGACGTCATCTAACAAGATAGTGTTGTTTTATTGCGAGTATTAAACTGCGGTAGGTGAAATGTTGTGAAAGCACACAAAACGGCATGAACAAGCCAAATACTGCGTGTTCTACCGTTACAAGTGCGAAACTGCTATATTGTGATATTCTCGTTAAAGCGCATGCAAGCATCGTGAAACCTTAAAGAACAATGTCATTTAGTGAGATACAGCGTTCTGTACTGCAATAAGTTGGTAAAGAACTGTGAGGTTATGCAAATATCGTAATTGTGAACGAAACAGTGTAATAGAGCGTTTTTAGATACAAGTGCGAATGTTCGGTTAGGTTAAGATATGAACCGTCGTAAAACCGCATTAAACAATGTCACTTAGTGAGATGCAGTGTTTTTCACCATTACAAGTCGGGAACTGCGATATCTAATGTGAAAGCGCTTGCAACCGTCGTTAGGTTAGGTTAGGTTAGGTTAGGTTAGGTTAGGTTAGGTTAGGTTGGGTTGAGTTGGGTTAGGTTAGGTTAGGTTACGTTGGGTTAGGTTAGGTTAGGTTAGGCTACGTTAGGTTAGATTAGGTTACCTTAGGTTAGGTTAGGTTAGGTAAGGATAATTTGGTTAGGTTAGGTAAGGTTAGGTTAGGTTACGTTGGGGTGGGTGTTGTTGGGTTGGGTTGGGTTGGGTTAGGTTTGGTTAGGTTAGGTTAGGTTACGTTAGGTTAGGTTAGGTTAGGTTAGGTTACGTTAGGTTATGTTAGGTTAGGTTAGGTTACGTTAGGTTAGGTTAGATCAGGTAAGGTTAGGTTACGTTAGAATAGGTTAGGTTAGGTTAGGTTACGTTAGGTTAGGTTAGGTTAGGTTAGGTTTGGTTAGGTTAGGTTAGGTTAGCTTAGGTTAGGTTAGGTTGGGTTGGGTTGGGTTAGGTTGGGTTAGGTTAGGTTAGGTTAGGTTAGGTTGGGTTAGGTTAGTTTAGGTTAGGTTAGGTTAGGTTAGGTTGGGTTGGGTTGGGTTAGGTTAGGTTAGGTTAGGTAAGGTTATGTTAGGTTAGGTTAGGTTACGTTAGGTAAAGGTATGAACCGTCGTAATACCGCGTTAAACAATGTCGCTTAGTGAGATGCAGTGTTTTTCACCTTTACAAGTTGGGAACTGCGATATCTAATGTGAAAGCGCTTGAAACCGTCGTGATGTAGAAAGCAATGTAAAGTAGCGAGTTAAACGTTTTCTAACGATAGAAGTCCGAAGGTTATGTTAGGTTGAGTTATGTTAGTTTAAGCTAGGTAGCGTCGTGAAACCACCAAAAACGACGTCATCTAACGAGATAGTGTTGTTTTATTGCGAGTACGAAACTGCGATAGGTGAAATGTGAAAGCACACAAAACGTCATGAACAAGCCAAATACTGCGTGTTGTACCGTTACAAGTGCGAAACTGCTATGTTGTGATATTCTCGTTAAAGCGCATGCAAGCATCGTGAAACCTTAAAGAATGATGTCATTTAGCGAGAGACAGCGTTCTGTACTGTAATAAGTTGGTGAAAAACTGTGAGGTCATGCAAATATCGTAATTGTAAACAAAACAGTGTAATAGAGCGTTTTGAGATACAAGCGCGAATGTTAGGTTAGGTTAAGATATGAACCGTCGTAAAACCGCATTGAACAATGTCACTTTGTGAGATGCAGGTTTTTTCACCATTACAAGTCGGGAACTGCGATATCTAATGTGAAAGTGCATGAAACCGTCGCAATGTTGTAGAGAGCATTGTAAAGTAGCGAGTAAAACGTTTTCTAACGATAGAAGTGCGAAGGTTATGTTAGGTTGAATTATGTTAGTTTAAGCTAGGTAGCGTCGTGAAACCACCAAAAAAGACATCATCTAACGAGATATAATTGTTTTATTTCATGTACGAAACTGCAATAGGTGAAATGTTGTGAAAGCACACAAAACGGCATGAACAAGCCAAATACTGCGTGTTTTACCGTTACAAGTGCGAAACTGCTATATTGTGATATTCTCGTTAAAGCGCATGCAAGCATCGTGAAACCTTAAAGAACAATGTGATTTAGCGAGATACAGCGTTCTGTACTGCAATAAGTTGGTGAAAAACTGTGAGGTTATGCAAATATCGTAATTGTGAACAAAACAGTGTAATAGAGCGTTTTTAGATACAAGTGCGAATGTTCGGTTAGGTTAAGATATGAACCGTCGTAAAACCGCATTAAACAATGTCACTTAGTGAGATGCAGTGTTTTTCACCATTACAAGTCGGGAACTGCGATATCTAATGTGAAAGTGCTTGCAACCGTCGTTAGGTTTGGTTAGGTTAGGTTAGGTTAGGTTAGGTTAGGTTAGGTTAGGTTAGGTTTGGTTAGGTTAGGTTAGGTTAGGTTAGGTGAGGTTAGATTAGGTTAGGTTGGGTTGAGTTGAGTTAGGTTAGGTTAGGTTAGGTTACGTTGGGTTAGGTTAGGTTAGGTTACGTTAGGTTAGGTTACGTTAGGTTAGGTTAGGTTAGGTAAGGATAATTTGGTTAGGTTAGGTAAGGATAATTTGGTTAGGTTAGGTAAGGTTAGGTTAGGTTAGGTTAGGTTGGGGTGGGCGTTGTTGGGTTGGGTTGGGTTGGGTTAGGTTTGGTTAGGTTAGGTTAGGTTACGTTAGGTTAGGTTAGGTTAGGCTACGTTAGGTTATGTTAGGTTAGGTTAGGTTACGTTAGGTTAGGTTACGTTAGAATAGGTTAGGTTAGGTTAGGTTACGTTAGGTTAGGTTAGGTTAGGTTAGGTTTGGTTAGGTTAGGTTAGGTTAGCTTAGGTTAGGTTAGGTTGGGTTGGGTTAGGTTGGGTTAGGTTAGGTTAGGTTAGGTTGGGTTAGGTTAGTTTAGGTTAGGTTAGGTTAGGTTAGGTTAGGTTGGGTTGGGTTGGGTTAGGTTAGGTTAGGTTAGGTTAGGTTAGGTAAGGTTAGGTTAGGTTAGGTTAGGTTACGTTAGGTTAAGGTATGAACCGTCGTAAAACCGCGTTAAACAATGTCACTTAGTGAGATGCAGTGTTTTTCACCTTTACAAGTTGGGAACTGCGATATCTAATGTGAAAGCGCTTGAAACCGTCGTAATGTTGTAGAATGCAATGTAAAGTAGCGAGTAAAACGTTTTCTAACGATAGAAGTCCGAAGGTTATGTTAGGTTGAGTTATGTTAGTTTAAGCTAGGTAGCGTCGTGAAACCACCAAAAACGACGTCATCTAACGAGATAGTGTTGTTTTATTGCGAGTACGAAACTGCGATAGGTGAAATGTTGTGAAAGCACACAAAACGTCATGAACAAGCCAAATACTGCGTGTTGTACCGTTACAAGTGCGAAACTGCTATGTTGTGATATTCTCGTTAAAGCGCATGCAAGCATCGTGAAACCTTAAAGAATGATGTCATTTAGCGAGAGACAACGTTCTGTACTGTAATAAGTTGGTGAAAAACTGTGAGGTCATGCAAATATCGTAATTGTGAACGAAACAGTGTAATAGAGCGTTTTGAGATACAAGCGCGAATGTTAGGTTAGGTTAAGATATGAACCGTCGTAAAACCGAATTGAACAATGTCACTTTGTGAGATGCAGGTTTTTTCACCATTACAAGTCGGGAACTGCGATATCTAATGTGAAAGTGCATGAAACCGTCGTAATGTTGTAGAGAGCATTGTAAAGTAGCGAGTAAAACGTTTTCTAACGATAGAAGTGCGAAGGTTATGTTAGGTTGAATTATGTTACTTTAAGCTAGGTAGCGTCGTGAAACCACCAAAAAAGACATCATTTAACGAGATATAATTGTTTTATTTCATGTACGAAACTGCAATAGGTGAAATGTTGTGAAAGCACACAAAACGGCATGAAAAAGCCAAATACTGCGTGTTGTACCATTACAAGTGCGAAACTGCTATGTTGTGCTATTCTCGTTAAAGCGCATGCAAGCATCGTGAAACCTTAAAGAATGATGTCATTTAGCGATATACAGCGTTCTGTACTGTAATAAGTTGGAGAAAAACTGTGAGGTCATTCAAATATCTTAAATGTGAACGAAACAGTGTGATAGAGCGTTTTTAGATACAAGTGCGAACGTTAGGTTCGGTTAAGATATGAACCGTCGTAAAACCGCATTAAACAATGTCACTTAGTGATATGCAGTGTTTTTCACCATTACAAGTCGGGAACTGCGATATCTAATGTGAAAGCGCTTGCAACCGCCGTTAGGTTAGGTTAGGTTAGGTTAGGTTTGGTTAGGTTAGGTTAGGTTAGGTTAGGTTAGATTAGGTTAGGTTGGGTTGAGTTGAGTTAGGTTAGGTTAGGTTAGGTTACGTTGGGTTAGGTTAGGTTAGGTTACGTTAGGTTAGGTTAGGTTACGTTAGGTTAGGTTAGGTTAGGTTAGGTAAGGATAATTTGGTTAGGTTAGGTAAGGTTAGGTTAGGTTAGGTTAGGTTGGGGTGGGTGTTGTTGGGTTGGGTTGGGTTGGGTTAGGTTTGGTTAGGTTAGGTTAGGTTACGTTAGGTTAGGTTAGGTTAGGTTACGTTAGGTTATGTTAGGTTAGGTTAGGTTACGTTAGGTTAGGTTAGATCAGGTAAGGTTAGGTTACGTTAGAATAGGTTAGGTTAGGTTAGGTTAGGTTACGTTAGGTTAGGTTAGGTTAGGTTTGGTTAGGTTAGGTTAGGTTAGCTTAGGTTAGGTTAGGTTGGGTTGGGTTGGGTTAGGTTGGGTTAGGTTAGGTTAGGTTGGGTTAGGTTAGTTTAGGTTAGGTTAGGTTAGGTTAGGTAAGGTTAGGTTAGGTTAGGTTAGGTTACGTTAGGTTAAGGTATGAACCGTCGTAAAACCGCGTTAAACAATGTCGCTTAGTGAGATGCAGTGTTTTTCACCTTTACAAGTTGGGAACTGCGATATCTAATGTGAAAGCGCTTGAAACCGTCGTAATGTAGAAAGCAATGTAAAGTAGCAAGTAAAACGTTTTCTAACGATAGAAGTCCGAAGGTTATGTTAGGTTGAGTTATGTTAGTTTAAGCTAGGTAGCGTCGTGAAACCACCAAAAACGACGTCATCTAACGAGATAGTGTTGTTTTATTGCGAGTACGAAACTGCGATAGGTGAAATGTGAAAGCACACAAAACGTCATGAACAAGCCAAATACTGCGTGTTGTACCGTTACAAGTGCGAAACTGCTATGTTGTGATATTCTCGTTAAAGCGCATGCAAGCATCGTGAAACCTAAAAGAATGATGTCATTTAGCGAGAGACAGCGTTCTGTACTGTAATAAGTTGGTGAAAAACTGTGAGGTCATGCAAATATCGTAATTGTAAACAAAACAGTGTAATAGAGCGTTTTGAGATACAAGCGCGAATGTTAGGTTAGGTTAAGATATGAACCGTCGTAAAACCGCATTGAACAATGTCACTTTGTGAGATGCAGGTTTTTTCACCATTACAAGTCCGGAACTGCGATATCTAATGTGAAAGTGCATGAAACCGTCGTAATGTTGTAGAGAGCATTGTAAAGTAGCGAGTAAAACGTTTTCTAACGATAGAAGTGCGAAGGTTATGTTAGGTTGAATTATGTTAGTTTAAGCTAGGTAGCGTCGTGAAACCACCAAAAAAGACATCATCTAACGAGATATAATTGTTTTATTTCATGTACAAAACTGCAATAGGTGAAATGTTGTGAAAGCACACAAAACGGCATGAACAAGCCAAATACTGCGTGTTCTACCGTTACAAGTGCGAAACTGCTATATTGTGATATTCTCGTTAAAGCGCATGCAAGCATCGTGAAACCTTAAAGAACAATGTGATTTAGCGAGATACAGCGTTCTGTACTGCAATAAGTTGGTGAAAAACTGTGAGGTTATGCAAATATCGTAATTGTGAACAAAACAGTGTAATAGAGCGTTTTTAGATACAAGTGCGAATGTTCGGTTAGGTTAAGATATGAACCGTCGTAAAACCGCATTAAACAATGTCACTTAGTGAGATGCAGTGTTTTTCACCATTACAAGTCGGGAACTGCGATATCTAATGTGAAAGCGCTTGCAACCGTCGTTAGGTTAGGTTAGGTTAGGTTAGGTTAGGTTTGGTTAGGTTAGGTTAGGTTAGGTTAGATTAGGTTAGGTTGGGTTGAGTTGAGTTAGGTTAGGTTAGGTTACGTTGGGTTAGGTTAGGTTACGTTAGGTTAGGTTACGTTAGGTTAGGTTAGGTTAGGTTAGGTAAGGATAATTTGGTTAGGTTAGGTAAGGTTAGGTTAGGTTAGGTTAGGTTGGGGTGGGTGTTGTTGGGTTGGGTTGGGTTGGGTTAGGTTTGGTTAGGTTAGGTTAGGTTACGTTAGGTTAGGTTAGGTTACGTTAGGTTATGTAAGGTTAGGTTAGGTTACGTTAGGTTAGGTTAGATCAGGTAAGGTTAGGTTACGTTAGAATAGGTTAGGTTAGGTTAGGTTACTTTAGGTTAGGTTAGGTTTGGTTAGGTTAGGTTAGGTTAGCTTAGGTTAGGTTAGGTTGGGTTGGGTTGGGTTAGGTTGGGTTAGGTTAGGTTAGGTTGGGTCAGGTTAGTTTAGGTTAGGTTAGGTTAGGTTAGTTTGGATTGGGTTGGGTTAGGTTAGGTTAGGTTAGGTTAGGAAAGGTTAGGTTAGGTTAGGTTAGGTTACGTTAGGTTAAGGTATGAACCGTCGTAAAACCGCGTTAAACAATGTCACTTAGTGAGATGCAGTGTTTTTCACCTTTACAAGTTGGGAACTGCGATATCTAATGTGAAAGCGCTTGAAACCGTCGTAATGTTGTAGAAAGCAATGTAAAGTAGCGAGTAAAACGTTTTCTAACGATAGAAGTCCGAAGGTTATGTTAGGTTGAGTAATGTTAGTTTAAGCTAGGTAGCGTCGTGAAACCACCAAAAACGACGTCATCTAACGAGATAGTGTTGTTTTATTGCGAGTACGAAACTGCGATAGGTGAAATGTTGTGAAAGCACACAAAACGGCATGAACAAGCCAAATACTGCGTGTTCTACCGTTACAAGTGCGAAACTGCTATATTGTGATATTCTCGTTAAAGCGCATGCAAGCATCGTGAAACCTTAAAGAACAATGTGATTTAGCGAGATACAGCGTTCTGTACTGCAATAAATAGGTGAAAAACTGTGAGGTTATGCAAATATCGTAATTGTGAACAAAACAGTGTAATAGAGCGTTTTTAGATACAAGTGCGAATGTTCGGTTAGGTTAAGATATGAACCGTCGTAAAACCGCATTAAACAATGTCACTTAGTGAGATGCAGTGTTTTTCACCATTACAAGTCGGGAACTGCGATATCTAATGTGAAAGCGCTTGCAACCGTCGTTAGGTTAGGTTAGGTTAGGTTAGGTTAGGTTTGGTTAGGTTAGGTTAGGTTAGGTTAGATTAGGTTAGGTTGGGTTGAGTTGAGTTAGGTTAGGTTAGGTTACGTTGGGTTAGGTTAGGTTAGGTTACGTTAGGTTAGGTTACGTTAGGTTAGGTTAGGTTAGGTTAGGTAAGGATAATTTGGTTAGGTTAGGTAAGGTTAGGTTAGGTTAGGTTAGGTTGGGGTGGGTGTTGTTGGGTTGGGTTGGGTTGGGTTAGGTTTGGTTAGGTTAGGTTAGGTTACGTTAGGTTAGGTTAGGTTAGGTTACGTTAGGTTATGTTAGGTTAGGTTACGTTACGTTAGGTTAGGTTAGATCAGGTAAGGTTAGGTTACGTTAGAATAGGTTAGGTTAGGTTAGGTTACTTTAGGTTAGGTTAGGTTAGGTTAGGTTTGGTTAGGTTAGGTTAGGTTAGCTTAGGTTAGGTTAGGTTGGGTTGGGTTGGGTTAGGTTGGGTTAGGTTAGGTTAGGTTAGGTTGGGTTAGGTTAGTTTAGGTTAGGTTAGGTTAGGTTAGGTTGGATTGGGTTGGGTTAGGTTAGGTTAGGTTAGGTTAGGTAAGGTTAGGTTAGGTTAGGTTAGGTTACGTTAGGTTAAGGTATGAACCGTCGTAAAACCGCGTTAAACAATGTCACTTAGTGAGATGCAGTGTTTTTCACCTTTACAAGTTGGGAACTGCGATATCTAATGTGAAAGCGCTTGAAACCGTCGTAATGTTGTAGAAAGCAATGTAAAGTAGCGAGTAAAACGTTTTCTAACGATAGAAGTCCGAAGGTTATGTTAGGTTGAGTAATGTTAGTTTAAGCTAGGTAGCGTCGTGAAACCACCAAAAACGACGTCATCTAACGAGATAGTGTTGTTTTATTGCGAGTACGAAACTGCGATAGGTGAAATGTTGTGAAAGCACACAAAACGTCATGAAAAAGCCAAATACTGCGTGTTGTACCGTTACAAGTGCGGAACTGCTATGTTGTGATATTCTCGTTAAAGCGCATGCAAGCATCGTGAAACCTTAAAGAATGATGTCATTTAGCGAGAGACAGCGTTCTGTACTGTAATAAGTTGGCGAAAAACTGTGAGGTCATGCAAATATCGTAATTGTGAACGAAACAGTGTAATAGAGCGTTTTGAGATACAAGCGCGAATGTTAGGTTAGGTTAAGATATGAACCGTCGTAAAACCGAATTGAACAATGTCACTTTGTGAGATGCAGGTTTTTTCACCATTACAAGTCGGGAACTGCGATATCTAATGTGAAAGTGCATGAAACCGTCGTAATGTTGTAGAGAGCATTGTAAAGTAGCGAGTAAAACGTTTTCTAACGATAGAAGTGCGAAGGTTATGTTAGGTTGAATTATGTTAGTTTAAGCTAGGTAGCGTCGTGAAACCACCAAAAAAGACATCATCTAACGAGATATAATTGTTTTATTTCATGTACGAAACTGCAATAGGTGAAATGTTGTGAAAGCACACAAAACGGCATGAAAAAGCCAAATACTGCGTGTTGTACCGTTAGAAGTGCGAAACTGCTATGTTGTGCTATTCTCGTTAAAGCGCATGCAAGTATCGTGAAACCTTAAAGAATGATGTCATTTAGCGATATACAGCGTTCTGTACTGTAATAAGTTGGAGAAAAACTGTGAGGTCATGCAAATATCTTAAATGTGAACGAAACAGTGTGATAGAGCGTTTTTAGATACAAGTGCGAACGTTAGGTTTGGTTAAGATATGAACCGTCGTAAAACCGCATTAAACAATGTCACTTAGTGAGATGCAGTGTTTTTCACCATTACAAGTCGGGAACTGCGATATCTAATGTGAAAGCGCTTGCAACCGTCGTTAGGTTAGGTTAGGTTAGGTTAGGTTAGGTTTGGTTAGGTTAGGTTAGGTTAGGTTAGATTAGGTTAGGTTGGGTTAGGTTGAGTTAGGTTAGGTTACGTTGGGTTAGGTTAGGTTAGGTTAGGTTACGTTAGGTTAGGTTAGGTTAGGTAAGGATAATTTGGTTAGGTTAGGTAAGGTTAGGTTAGGTTAGGTTAGGTTGGGGTGGGTGTTGTTGGGTTGGGTTGGGTTGGGTTAGGTTTGGTTAGGTTAGGTTAGGTTACGTTAGGTTAGGTTAGGTTACGTTAGGTTATGTTAGGTTAGGTTAGGTTACGTTAGGTTAGGTTAGATCAGGTAAGGTTAGGTTACGTTAGAATAGGTTAGGTTAGGTTAGGTTACGTTACGTTAGGTTAGGTTAGGTTAGGTTTGGTTAGGTTAGGTTAGGTTAGCTTAGGTTAGGTTAGGTTGGGTTGGGTTGGGTTAGGTTGGGTTAGGTTAGGTTAGGTTAGGTTAGGTTAGGTTGGGTTAGGTTAGTTTAGGTTAGGTTAGGTTAGGTTAGGTTGGCTTGGGTTGGGTTAGGTTAGGTTAGGTTAGGTTAGGTAAGGTTAGGTTAGGTTAGGTTAGGTTACGTTAGGTTAAGGTATGAACCGTCGTAAAACCGCGTTAAACAATGTCACTTAGTGAGATGCAGTGTTTTTCACGTTTACAAGTTGGGAACTGCGATATCTAATGTGAAAGCGCTTGAAACCGTCGTAATGTTGTAGAAAGCAATGTAAAGTAGCGAGTAAAACGTTTTCTAACGATAGAAGTCCGAAGGTTATGTTAGGTTGAGTTATGTTAGTTTAAGCTAGGTAGCGTCGTGAAACCACCAAAAACGACGTCATCTAACGAGATAGTGTTGTTTTATTGCGAGTACAAAACTGCGATAGGTGAAATGTTGTGAAAGCACACAAAACGTCATGAACAAGCCAAATACTGCGTGTTGTACCGTTACAAGTGCGAAACTGCTATGTTGTGATATTCTCGTTAAAGCGCATGCAAGCATCGTGAAACCTTAAAGAACGAAGTAATTTAGCGAGATACAGCGTTCTGTACTGCAATAAGTTGGTGAAAAACTGTGAGGTTATGCAAATATCGTAATTGTGAACGAAACAGTGTAATAGAGCGTTTTTCAATACAAGTGCGAATCTTAAGTTAGGTTAAGATATGAACCGTCGTAAAACCGCCTTAAACAATGTCACTTAGTGAGATGCAGTGTTTTTCACCATTACAAGTCGGGAACTGCGATATCTAATGTGAAAGCGCTTGCAAACTTCGTTAGGTTAGGTTAGGTTAGGTTAGGTTAGGTTAGGTTAGGTCACGTTAGGTTAGGTTAGGTCAGGTTTTGTTAGGTTAGGTTAGGTTAGGTTATTTTAGGTAAGGTTTGGTTAGGTTAGGTTAGGTTAGGTTGGGTTAGGGTAGGTTAAGTAAGGTTAGGTTAGGTTGGGTTAGGTTAGGTTAGGTTAAGATATGAACCGCGCTAAAACCGCATTAAACAATGTCACTTAGTGAGATGCTGTGTTTTTCACCATTACAAGTCGGGAACTGCGATATATGTGAAAGCGCATGAAACCGTCGTAATCTTGTAGAAAACATTGTAAAGTAGCGAATAAAACGTTTTCTAACGATAGAAGTGCGAAGGTTAGGTTAGTTTGAGCTAGGTAGCGTCGTGAAACCACCAAAAACGATGTCATCTAACGAGATAGTGTTGTTTTATTGCGAGTACGAAACTGCGATAGGTGAAATATTGTGAAAGCACACAAAATGGCATGAACTAGCCAGATACTGCGTCTTGTGCCGTTACAAGTGCGAAACTGCTTTATTGTGATATTCTCGTTAAAGCGCATGCAAGTATCGTGAAACCCTAAAGAACGATGTCATTTAGCGAGATACAGCGTTCTGTATTGTAATAAGTTGGCGAGAAACTGTGAGGTCAAGCAAATATCGTAATTGTGAACGAAACAGTGTAATAGAGCGTTTTTAGATACAAGTGCGAATGTTCGGTTAGGTTAAGATATGAACCGTCGTAAAACCGCATTAAACAATGTCACTTAGTGAGATGCAGTGTTTTTCACCATTAAAAGTCGGGAACTGCGATATCTAATGTGAAAGCGCTTGCAAACGTCGTTAGGTTAGGTTAGGTTAGGTTACGTTAGGTTAGGTTAGGTTAGGTTTGGTTAGGTTAGGTTAGGTTAGGTAATGTTAGGTAAGCTTAGGTTAGGTTAGGTTAGGTTGGGTTAGGTTGGGTTAAGTAAGGTTAGGTTAGGTTGGGTTAGGTTAGGTTAGGTTAAGATATGAACCGCGCTAAAACCGCATTAAACAATGTCACTTAGTTAGATGTAGTGTTTTTCAACATTACAAGTCGGGAACTACGATATCTAATAGGAAAGCGCATGAAACCGTCGTAATCTTGTAGAAAACATTGTAAAGTTGCGAGTAAAACGTTTTCTAACGATAGAAGTGCGAAGGTTAGGTTAGGTTAGGTTAGTTTAAGCTAGGTAGCGTCGTGAAACTACCAAAAACGACGTCATCTAACGAGATAGTGTTGTTTTATTGCGAGTATTAAACTGCGATAGGTGAAATGTTGTGAAAGCACACAAAACGGCATGAACAAGCCAAATACTGCGTGTTCTACCGTTACAAGTGCGAAACTGCTATATTGTGATATTCTCGTTAAAGCGCATGCAAGCATCGTGAAACCTTAAAGAACAATGTGATTTAGCGAGATACAGCGTTCTGTACTGCAATAAGTTGGTGAAAAACTGTGAGGTTATGCAAATATCGTAATTGTGAACAAAACAGTGTAATAGAGCGTTTTTAGATACAAGTGCGAATGTTCGGTTAGGTTAAGATATGAACCGTCGTAAAACCGCATTAAACAATGTCACTTAGTGAGATGCAGTGTTTTTCACCATTACAAGTCGGGAACTGCGATATCTAATGTGAAAGCGCTTGCAACCGTCGTTAGGTTAGGTTAGGTTAGGTTAGGTTAGGTTTGGTTAGGTTAGGTTAGGTTAGGTTAGGTTAGGTTAGATTAGGCTAGGTTGGGTTGAGTTGAGTTAGGTTAGGTTAGGTTACGTTGGGTTAGGTTAGGTTAGGTTACGTTAGGTTAGGTTACGTTAGGTTAGGTTAGGTTAGGTTAGGTAAGGATAATTTGGTTAGGTTAGGTAAGGATAATTTGGTTAGGTTAGGTAAGGTTAGGTTAGGTTAGGTTAGGTTGGGGTGGGTGTTGTTGGGTTGGGTTGGGTTGGGTTAGGTTTGGTTAGGTTAGGTTAGGTTACGTTAGGTTAGGTTAGGTTAGGTTAGGTTTGGTTAGGTTAGGTTAGGTTAGCTTAGGTTAGGTTAGGTTGGGTTGGGTTGGGTTAGGTTGGGTTAGGTTAGGTTAGGTTAGGTTGGGTTAGGTTAGTTTAGGTTAGGTTAGGTTAGGTTAGGTTGGATTGGGTTGGGTTAGGTTAGGTTAGGTTAGGTAAGGTTAGGTTAGGTTAGGTTAGGTTACGTTAGGTTAAGGCATGAACCGTCGTAAAACCGCGTTAAACAATGTCACTTAGTGAGATGCAGTGTTTTTCACCTTTACAAGTTGGGAACTGCGATATCTAATGTGAAAGCGCTTGAAACCGTCGTAATGTTGTAGAAAGCAATGCAAAGTAGCGAGTAAAACGTTTTCTAACGATAGAAGTCCGAAGGTTATGTTAGGTTGAGTACTGTTAGTTTAAGCTAGGTAGCGTCGTGAAACCACCAAAAACGACGTCATCTAACGAGATAGTGTTGTTTTATTGCGAGTACGAAACTGCGATAGGTGAAATGTTGTGAAAGCACACAAAACGTCATGAACAAGCCAAATACTGCGTGTTGTACCGTTACAAGTGCGAAACTGCTATGTTGTGATATTCTCGTTAATGCGCATGCAAGCATCGTGAAACCTTAAAGAATGATGTCATTTAGCGAGAGACAGCGTTCTGTACTGTAATAAGTTGGCGAAAAACTGTGAGGTCATGCAAATATCGTAATTGTGAACGAAACAGTGTAATAGAGCGTTTTGAGATACAAGCGCGAATGTTAGGTTAGGTTAAGATATGAACCGTCGTAAAACCGAATTGAACAATGTCACTTTGTGAGATGCAGGTTTTTTCACCATTACAAGTCGGGAACTGCGATATCTAATGTGAAAGTGCATGAAACCGTCGTAATGTTGTAGAGAGCATTGTAAAGTAGCGAGTAAAACGTTTTCTAACGATAGAAGTGCGAAGGTTATGTTAGGTTGAATTATGTTAGTTTAAGCTAGGTAGCGTCGTGAAACCACCAAAAAAGACATCATCTAACGAGATATAATTGTTTTATTTCATGTACGAAACTGCAATAGGTGAAATGTTGTGAAAGCACACAAAACGGCATAAAAAAGCCAAATACTGCGTGTTGTACCGTTAGAAGTGCGAAACTGCTATGTTGTGCTATTCTCGTTAAAGCGCATGCAAGTATCGTGAAACCTTAAAGAATGATGTCATTTAGCGATATACAGCGTTCTGTACTGTAATAAGTTGGAGAAAAACTGTGAGGTCATGCAAATATCTTAAATGTGAACGAAACAGTGTGATAGAGCGTTTTTAGATACAAGTGCGAACGTTAGGTTCGGTTAAGATATGAACCGTCGTAAAACCGCATTAAACAATGTCACTTAGTGAGATGCAGTGTTTTTCACCATTACAAGTCGGGAACTGCGATATCTAATGTGAAAGCGCTTGCAACCGTCGTTAGGTTAGGTTAGGTTAGGTTAGGTTTGGTTAGGTTAGGTTAGGTTAGGTTAGGTTAGATTAGGTTAGGTTGGGTTGAGTTGAGTTAGGTTAGGTTACGTTGGGTTAGGTTAGGTTAGGTTAGGTTACGTTAGGTTAGGTTAGGTTAGGTTAGGTAAGGATAATTTGGTTAGGTTAGGTAAGGATAATTTGGTTAGGTTAGGTAAGGTTAGGTTAGGTTAGGTTAGGTTGGGGTGGGTGTTGTTGGGTTGGGTTGGGTTGGGTTAGGTTTGGTTAGGTTAGGTTAGGTTACGTTAGGTTCGGTTAGGTTACGTTAGGTTATGTTAGGTTAGGTTAGGTTACGTTAGGTTAGGTTAGATCAGGTAAGGTTAGGTTACGTTAGAATAGGTTAGGTTAGGTTAGGTTACGTTACGTTAGGTTAGGTTAGGTTAGGTTTGGTTAGGTTAGGTTAGGTTAGCTTAGGTTAGGTTAGGTTGGGTTGGGTTGGGTTAGGTTGGGTTAGGTTAGGTTAGGTTAGGTTAGGTTAGGTTGGGTTAGGTTAGTTTAGGTTAGGTTAGGTTAGGTTAGGTTGGCTTGGGTTGGGTTAGGTTAGGTTAGGTTAGGTTAGGTAAGGTTAGGTTAGGTTAGGTTAGGTTACGTTAGGTTAAGGTATGAACCGTCGTAAAACCGCGTTAAACAATGTCACTTAGTGAGATGCAGTGTTTTTCACCTTTACAAGTTGGGAACTGCGATATCTAATGTGAAAGCGCTTGAAACCGTCGTAATGTTGTAGAAAGCAATGTAAAGTAGCGAGTAAAACGTTTTCTAACGATAAAAGTGCGAAGGTTAGGTTAGGTTAGGTTAGTTTAAGCTAGGTAGCGTCGTGAAACCACCAAAAACGACGTCATCTAACGAGATAGTGTTGTTTTATTGCGAGTACGAAACTGCGATAGGTGAAATGTTGTGAAAGCGCACAAAACGTCATGAACAAGCCAAATACTGCGTGTTGTACCGTTACAAGTGCGAAACTGCTATGTTGTGATATTCTCGTTAATGCGCATGCAAGCATCGTGAAACCTTAAAGAATGATGTCATTTAGCGAGAGACAGCGTTCTGTACTGTAATAAGTTGGCGAAAAACTGTGAGGTCATGCAAATATCGTAATTGTGAACGAAACAGTGTAATAGAGCGTTTTGAGATACAAGCGCGAATGTTAGGTTAGGTTAAGATATGAACCGTCGTAAAACCGAATTGAACAATGTCACTTTGTGAGATGCAGGTTTTTTCACCATTACAAGTCGGGAACTGCGATATCTAATGTGAAAGTGCATGAAACCGTCGTAATGTTGTAGAGAGCATTGTAAAGTAGCGAGTAAAACGTTTTCTAACGATAGAAGTGCGAAGGTTATGTTAGGTTGAATTATGTTAGTTTAAGCTAGGTAGCGTCGTGAAACCACCAAAAAAGACATCATCTAACGAGATATAATTGTTTTATTTCATGTACGAAACTGCAGTAGGTGAAATGTTGTGAAAGCACACAAAACGGCATGAAAAAGCCAAATACTGCGTGTTGTACCGTTAGAAGTGCGAAACTGCTATGTTGTGCTATTCTCGTTAAAGCGCATGCAAGTATCGTGAAACCTTAAAGAATGATGTCATTTAGCGATATACAGCGTTCTGTACTGTAATAAGTTGGAGAAAAACTGTGAGGTCATGCAAATATCTTAAATGTGAACGAAACAGTGTGATAGAGCGTTTTTAGATACAAGTGCGAACGTTAGGTTCGGTTAAGATATGAACCGTCGTAAAACCGCATTAAACAATGTCACTTAGTGAGATGCAGTGTTTTTCACCATTACAAGTCGGGAACTGCGATATCTAATGTGAAAGCGCTTGCAACCGTCGTTAGGTTAGGTTAGGTTAGGTTTGGTTAGGTTAGGTTAGGTTAGGTTAGGTTAGATTAGGTTAGGTTGGGTTGAGTTGAGTTAGGTTAGGTTACGTTGGGTTAGGTTAGGTTAGGTTAGGTTACGTTAGGTTAGGTTAGGTTAGGTTAGGTAAGGATAATTTGGTTAGGTTAGGTAAGGATAATTTGGTTAGGTTAGGTAAGGTTAGGTTAGGTTAGGTTAGGTTGGGGTGGGTGTTGTTGGGTTGGGTTGGGTTGGGTTAGGTTTGGTTAGGTTAGGTTAGGTTACGTTAGGTTAGGTTAGGTTAGGTTAGGTTTGGTTAGGTTAGGTTAGGTTAGGTTAGCTTAGGTTAGGTTAGGTTGGGTTGGGTTGGGTTAGGTTGGGTTAGGTTAGGTTAGGTTAGGTTGGGTTAGGTTAGTTTAGGTTAGGTTAGGTTAGGTTAGGTTGGATTGGGTTGGGTTAGGTTAGGTTAGGTTAGGTAAGGTTAGGTTAGGTTAGGTTAGGTTACGTTAGGTTAAGGCATGAACCGTCGTAAAACCGCGTTAAACAATGTCACTTAGTGAGATGCAGTGTTTTTCACCTTTACAAGTTGGGAACTGCGATATCTAATGTGAAAGCGCTTGAAACCGTCGTAATGTTGTAGAAAGCAATGCAAAGTAGCGAGTAAAACGTTTTCTAACGATAGAAGTCCGAAGGTTATGTTAGGTTGAGTACTGTTAGTTTAAGCTAGGTAGCGTCGTGAAACCACCAAAAACGACGTCATCTAACGAGATAGTGTTGTTTTATTGCGAGTACGAAACTGCGATAGGTGAAATGTTGTGAAAGCACACAAAACGTCATGAACAAGCCAAATACTGCGTGTTGTACCGTTACAAGTGCGAAACTGCTATGTTGTGATATTCTCGTTAATGCGCATGCAAGCATCGTGAAACCTTAAAGAATGATGTCATTTAGCGAGAGACAGCGTTCTGTACTGTAATAAGTTGGCGAAAAACTGTGAGGTCATGCAAATATCGTAATTGTGAACGAAACAGTGTAATAGAGCGTTTTGAGATACAAGCGCGAATGTTAGGTTAGGTTAAGATATGAACCGTCGTAAAACCGAATTGAACAATGTCACTTTGTGAGATGCAGGTTTTTTCACCATTACAAGTCGGGAACTGCGATATCTAATGTGAAAGTGCATGAAACCGTCGTAATGTTGTAGAGAGCATTGTAAAGTAGCGAGTAAAACGTTTTCTAACGATAGAAGTGCGAAGGTTATGTTAGGTTGAATTATGTTAGTTTAAGCTAGGTAGCGTCGTGAAACCACCAAAAAAGACATCATCTAACGAGATATAATTGTTTTATTTCATGTACGAAACTGCAATAGGTGAAATGTTGTGAAAGCACACAAAACGGCATGAAAAAGCCAAATACTGCGTGTTGTACCGTTAGAAGTGCGAAACTGCTATGTTGTGCTATTCTCGTTAAAGCGCATGCAAGTATCGTGAAACCTTAAAGAA